>NC_137547.1:10338888-10475739 GCF_963082525.1 Nesoenas mayeri | reverse complement strand
GTTATTCCTACAGGCCCGTTGCCAAACAGGACGATCCAGGGTTGTCCTTTTTGCCTGGAGAGCATAAATACCACTGGGGAGCTCTGTGAGACTGCAGTTGGTACGAGCTGCTGAGCTGAGACCTCGTGTTTCTCTTAAGACTTATTTCATCCCTTTATTTTTTTTTACCCCCCTCCTCCCAGTTTAAATATTTCAGATATATAATTAATTTTCCACAAGGAGGCTTGGAGGAGCTACGATTTCCTGGGGAGCTGGAAGGATTCGGCGAGGTAAGTGTAAGCTTAGGTCCCTGCTTCTGCAATGTGGTTTGGGGGGGTGTGTGTGTGTCTGTGCAAGAAATGCCTTTATTTAAGTAGGCACAGTTTTAGTAACTTGTCTCAAAAGTTGCCTGCGTGGTATAAAATAGCACAATGCTGTCTGAGCTGCCCTTATGTATGCTTTGCAGAGGTTAATGCAAGATTAATAAACATTAATCTTGAATGAATGGGAGGAGTTTGCAAGGACAGGAGTGGATTTCTACACAAATAGAAAATATCTAAGGGATGCTGTGACAGTCTGTAAGAGCTGACTGCCCATGGGCACCACTGGCCTGCTCCAAGAAGCCTGTCTTTGTGCAGTTCTGCTCTAAAGTCCTGTCTCAAAGGAATTTCACAGCGTCACCACATGTTGTGTGTGTTACCAGTGGGTTTTCCATGTGGTTTTGCGTAGAAACTCACCCACTTTGCTTCTGTGGGAGTGGATTGTAATGGGAGATCCAGATGTTTTGGCCCATGGCCTCGAGGATGCTGAATGCATAGAGTGTTCTGTGCAGACAGCGTTATGTCCTGCGTCAGGGAACTTGTCATCACGCTTTTCTTTTGAAGCCAACACAATTCTTCAAAGCTGGGAACGCGCAGCTCAGTTAAATAGATGGCCTGGGCTTTAATGCATCAAGTGTGTTGTGGCTTAACCCCTGGGTTTCTTTGCACAGGTTAGCTGATCCCAGGCTAACTCTGGTTAGAAGCTGATCCTAGGCTTAACTCCCCCTCAGCTTTGCTGGCTTAGATGCTTTGCTAGCATCCTGAGCTAACTCTTGCATTTCCCTGCCTTGTCAGTTTGTTCCATGTATAACCCCACAGCTCTCGGGATATTTTAGCTGCAAATGCCAACCAAGGCAAGGTAGACACCTACTCATCTGCTTCACTAGGGAGGCAGTTGAAGATCAAAAGCTGTAAAGACTAAGGTGAAGCAGAGACATAATGAAGACCAGAAGTCAGTCTGCATGTGGCTTTAGCAGGCACTGCGTGCCAGGCTCCAAACGCCACCAGCTCTTCTGCTTTCTGTGAAATGCAGACACCATCTATTAGCTGGGGAAATAGCTTTCTAAAAATACACTTTTTCATAGTCCGGTGCTGCTTTTTGACTTCCTCAGACCCCAGAAGAAGGCCTCTCCTTTGTCCCCAGTTTGGACAGGCTTTACAGTCGTTTTTTGCTGACTCACTCATTTCTGATCGCTCCCAGATGTTTACCTGGCACCAGTATCAAGGGCCCAATGCGTTTCAAGGGAGGCTGTGCTCACACTCCTCTTGAACTCTTGAAAACAAACAGCAGAGGCTTCCTCAGCTGACTGTCAGCTGATAATTTTCTCTAAATAATGTCAAATCCCAGCTCCAAGGCAATATGATTTCAATTTTCTCCGATGAGGAGCTCCTGATGCAGCCCCAATGTGTTGCCCCGGCTCTGCAGGGCACTTGGCCCCGCTGCTCTTTTAACACGTGTCTGTGTGTTTCATTGCACCTGGTCACGAAGATATAAAGAGAGGTAAATGGATGGACATCTGAAATCAATGAGAGCTTGCTGAAACGTGAGCATCTATCTACTGCTTTCAATTAATCTGGCCAGGGAGCTCTTGGCTCCCTCTCTGATCATTTCATCCTTCCTATGGATGCTCGGGGCTCCCAACTCAAGCCAAATCAGAGAAAGGGACCTGCACACCCCAAGTGAAAAAGAAGATAGTGCCAAAGTGACCTAATTTTAAAGAAGCCCGAGTATCCCCTTGCTCGTAAACAAGATATAGGGAAGAACATCCTGAGGAATAATGCACCATCTGTTGCAAGGTTTTGGCTGGATCACGAAGCCAGCCGCGTTGGCTTCGTTGCGGAGCCGTGACTGGGGGCAGCTCCTCGGGGCTTTCAGATGTTACAGCTGATTTGGTTTTTTTTCAAGCTGCCCGCTCTGTAAATTCAGTGTTTGCCTTAAATGGGTGGTGGATATGGGCTCCTATTTAGCAAAGGGCACCCGGCCAAATGAGGGGGTTACAACGGCAGTGTATATTTGCTGTGTGTTCCTGCCCGCTCTACCTACAGGGCAGGCTGCCGTCCCAACTGCTGGGGCTAAATGGCCACATTGTGAACGGCTGTGGCAGAGCATCTATTTTTAAATTCTCAGGGAAGTGTCTCAAAGTAGGAATTGTTCGCTGAATTTGGGTCAGACAGCCTACAAAAGCAACAGCTCATTTTGCCTCCACTGCCCCTCTGGAGCAGGGTTAGAAAGTTGGGTTCCTGCTTGGGGAGAAAGCAGATGCCAACAAACAGGGCTGGGAAGAGGATGAGGTTAATGTGATATTTGTCCCGATGCCACCGAACGTCCTGTCCTGTCTTTCAGGTGTGCCTGGAGCTGGGGACAAGGCGTGTGTGTTCGACTTGCTCTGCAGAGCAGGAAATAATGAGAAGCCGTTACCTAAACTGAGCAAATTGCATTCCTGCATTGTTCTGCTGAGGCTTAATGCTGTGCCTGGAGAGAGATAGAGGGCAGCTGGTTTTCATCTGCCTTAATACAGTACAAGGGAGAAGCCTCAGAAAAAGGAATTTCTCTATTTTGTATAGCCAACCAAGAGGTTTTCAGGGGTTCTCAATGGCTTTGGAGTAGTTTTGGGGTCCCCCCCCTGTGCAAAGCACCTTTGTGCTTGCCACTGGCTTCTGCAGATGCTCTTGTCCTGGGTCTGGGTAACCAAGATTTGGGACTTTGCGCTCGAGCACAGCTTTTCCAGCTGGGAGCTGGAAGGAGCTTCCCTGCCTTGGATGGTTTCCAACTCATCCGGTCTCAGTGTGTCCAAGTCCCATGTCACTGGGCTGAAACTTCTCGAATAATTCCTGCTAATCTTGGGGTTTCTTTCCCCACGCTGCACAGGGATGCTTTCCACGTGTCTTTTAACAGCACTGTCAAAACCAGATTCTCACCTAGTGTTGAAGAGGGGGTTGTGGAAGGTTTCTTCCAAAATTAAGCCCAAAGGGGCGAGATGCTATGCTTGCACTGCCTGTACAGATGCTTATGGTCCCGATGGATTGATTCTGCTCTAGTGGCTCTTAGATCCCACCTGAAGAGCAATCGGTGCTGCAGAGCTGTGCAGCAGCACAGATTTCCTTCCCTGAATAGCTCATGATCTAAATAAAACCAGCCAAGATGCGCAAGGCTTGTTAGATGGAAAAGTCAGGGCAGGCGGGAGAGGAAGAGTTTGGAAATAGCAGGTGGAGCAGGAGTAGCGTGGAGCAAGGGAGGGGACAGGGATTAAATGAAGCTGTTCAAACCCAGCAGTGACCAAATTGAGACCGTCTCTGTGAGCTGTCGGTGCTGACAGCTACCGAGTGTGCATGGGAACACCTAATCTTCTGGCGGGGGAAGGATGGGTGCTCCGGCTCCTCTCCTCATCTGCCATAATTCATATCGCTGGCCACGTTCCTGCTCGCTGTAAAGCTGTGATGCGTCAGCGAGAACACCCCGATGCGTCACTCGCCAGCGGGGATTTTGGTTGTTCGACATTACGGTGACATTTCACATAAACAGCCGCTTTCATGGAGTCTGGCAGCTGCTCTGCTGGAGTCTATTGGCAGAGCGGGGCCTCCGAAATAGCTCTTGCTGCCGTCTGACCTTTGCCATCCAGCTTGCTGGGAATTTTACTTTCCTTTTAGCCGGTCTCCACTTTAACAGCTGCTTTTTGGGCGAATACCTTCAAATATTTCCCCTTCCTGCCTGTGATGGGGTGGAGCTGGGATTACTCAGAGTTGCAGGGTGACACCTGCATCTCTGGCATCTTTGGTGGAGAGGACATCTGCCACCATGCCGGGGTGATGCTTGCTTCCAACACAACATCAGTTGCATTGCCTGGTGTGATAAACTGAACTCCCATCACTTATGGTGTCGTTCAAATCATTGAGATGAATGATAATTGCTTAGATTGTAGGATTCACTCTTTTGCAAGCAAAAATCTGGGTTGTGTGGCTTCCTCAGTGGGGGTTATATGCACTGAGAGCTTCTCTGGCACTGCTCTGATTGCCTGTTTCTCCCCCAAATCCAGACCTGCGCTGAGCCACAGGAGTCCTTGCAAGGAAACGGATCATTGTCTTCATCTCCGCTTGTGCTGGTTGCAGAGGAGGCGGCATGAACCCTGCCCTGCCTTGGATCCTTCCTCTGGGATGTGTACTATTCCTGGCACAGGCAGCCGAATCCTTCGTCTTGTCCAACTCAAGTCACCTGGAGAGGATTCTGAGTAAATATCAGGATGGGAAGCTCATTCCAGATCCAAAAGAGCCATTTTATTCTCAGACAGACAGGAGATACTGATGCTCCACAATAAACTGAGAGGTCAAGTGTACCCAGCAGCATCTAATATGGAATACATGGTGAGTCTAGCTCCTGATAGCTAACTTTAATATTACTTTTTTTTCAAACTTTATTTTAATTTTCCTTACGATGTAGCAAATTTCCTCTTAAGTAAGTTTTTCTCAAGAGGTTTCCTGGAGCAATTTCATTCCAGTGTGAACGACACTTTAGATCATTGGACTGTTTTGGTTGGAAAGGGCCACTAATGGGTCATCGAGTCCATCCACTGCATAGTTTCAGGACTGGTTCCATTATTCATAAACCATCTCCAGTGATGGCAATTCCACAGCCTGCCTCAGCAGGTTCTTCCATTACCTTAATGTCATAAAAGCATCAAATTTTCCCTAGTGTTTAACCCGTATTTTCCCTGGGAAAGCTTTCAGACTGTTGTGACTGGTGTTTTGGGACACTATGCTTTGCTCTGATGGTCTGTGGGTTGCCATCAGCTGCCACCCAATGCTGGGAGCAGCACCTGCCCTTTTCTCATACACTGGTCACCAGAGATTACCAGTCTGAGCCGAACACTCGTGATGCTGCTGGGGATCCGTTCAGGACCTTAGAGAAAGAGGGCTTGAGGAATGTGGCTCCATCTGCAAAGAATTTCAATCACTGGAAATAGCTGGGAAGACTTGGGAGTTCATGGGTGGATGGGTCAGTGCGATTGGCTTTCCATAGTTCAAGAAACCAAAATAAAAGTTTGGTCAATGTATGCTCCCACTTCAGAGGGAGAACTGCAAAGTATAACTACGAAATAGACCTTTACCGTCAACAATTCAGATGAATAGGGTTTTTTTTTTTTTACCTGATGCCAGAGACCCTACTTTGAGCTATTTTTGACGTGTCATCAAAATATTGCGGGGCCAGAAAATGATGTAGGCAAATAATCTTTTTTGTCTGCCTTTTCCCAGTGTGCAAATATAGGCATGACCAAAACTAGCCTCACTTCAACTTTGTGCTCCTGCTGACAGATTAAATGACTAATGATTTGTTGAGACTGTGTTTAAAAGGGTGAAAGAAAAGTACACTAAATGCAATATAAAATTGTTTGCCAGCTGTGCTGAAATGAGTCTTGCAAATGGAAAATCCTGACTTTTGAGACTGTAGGGAAAGGGAAAAGCGAAGGGAGGGCAGAGGACAAGAAGGAAGGACAGTTGTCCATCAGTTGGTCCCCAAGAGCACCAACCATTGCTCTTTCATCCCCCTTTTGTTGGAAACCGCGCGTCTTTCTAAGAACCAGTGCTTTGTATTTCGGTTCTCAGAGGGCTCTCACGTCATCCTGCAGGCAAGGTACTGCCGGAGTGGAGGTGACTTGATGAATATCCAGAAAGTAAACACAAAGCCTGAGAAAGCCAAATGTGTTTTGGTTGGCGTGGAGGATCTGAGAGGGTTGCCGTTGCGGACCGTCCGCTGGCCGGCTGCTGGTGTTGCTTGCAGCGCGGTTACACTTCTGTGTTTGCCTTTGCTCAGTGTGCTTTTTTAGTGGTTTTTATGGGTGATTGAGGGTAAATGAAAGGGCCTTATATGCTGTGAAGAAAGAAGCTTGAGCATAAGATGGTGCTACTTGGAAAGGCTATAATCAGTCTTTCATGTCTTCGTGTTTACCTAACATTACTTGGAAATGCTGTGTATATTCTGAATGTGAATTTTGCTTTAATCCTTTGTCCTGCATAGGACACTTCTCATTTGGACTTGTTTAAGAGTACGATCTGTCTTTAGTACTGTAGATAAACTTTCCTCTCTTCCTTTGGTGCCGGTGTGAAGTGTCACAGGCATGTGGTGCTAATTTGCAGATAAGTAGGTAGAACTTGTTCTTGCCCATCAACCTCCAAATGCTGCCTCTTCAAAGTCCTTTCTCCCAGCTTCATATCTGACATATTCACCTGATGCAAAGTAGCAAGGGACGCTAATATATTCCAGGAAAGGGACACATCAGTCTCCTACAGGAGGACTTTAGTTGGTGGAGGCTGTTAATAAGAAAGCAATAACACAGGGAATCCCATGACTTATCTGGAGATCAAAGGAATTATATACATATAGGATAAAAGTAGAGTGAAGAAATTAAGAAGGAAACAGTTTTGGTGCTGGGTTTGTATAATTAATTGAAAGCTAGCACAGATATTCAGTGTTAATGAAAAATGTGTGAGTTGTGTACATCTTCCCAATGAAGCTGGTCGAATATGGAATTGTCTTAACTGTATAACAGCTTTATGATCAACACTTGCACTGTGTGTTTGGGCTTTATAACAGCAGTCACAGCCATGGATGGGTGCCAAGGCCAAAACCCAGAGTAAAAAGGACATAACAGTTCCTAAGACATCTTGACCTTTTAAGATGGCTTGGTCAGATGGTTTCAGCAGCGATGAAAGGCAGAAAACTTTTCTGATGTGCAGCCTCAAAGACAGCTGGATAAAACAAAATTGTTCTCAGTACAGATTGCTGGAAGGAAAATAATTTGTTAATAGTTTGTCTTCATGTGCAAGGTATCCATCCTTCTGCTCAACTGTAGGGTGGTGACTGTCCTTGTCAGGACAGAATAGTATTTCTGTGTGGATCAGCAAAGTGTATCTGAGCTTCTGCCACTACATGTCAGTCTTGGACTCTTGTGCCACTTTTAAAAGTAAATTGCCATTATTGTAAGAAGTCTAAGATGGGGAGAAAAATGAGAGAGTAACCTGGTCGCTACAACTCAGGTGTCTAGGATTGGCTTTACAAACTACTTAGGCTGAGTAAATTGACTCTTTATGGAGTATGTTCTTCTTAAATCTAAACCTACAAATTGTAGAATCGTGTGTGCATGCCATGCATGTATTTAACATGTACAGTGAATACTGTACTTTGAAAGGCCATTAAAAATTTGAAGGAGTAAGAAAAGAGAGTCCGTGTGCTGAATCACTTGGAATTGCACATACCCAAAGGCTTCTCAGTCTCTGCTTGGGAAGGCGGCTGAGCACAGGCGTACACGGCTCCTTTAGCTTCAGGACTCTTCTGAGATACTGCTTTGAATATTGGCAGAAAGAATTCTTACAAGTGTAGCTGGGAAAGTCTGAAATATATATATTTTTTAATATGTTTATTGCTCTGAAATAATTCCAATCTCCTGACCGCATTCACGTCTGAGAAGCAAGAGGCAAATAACTGCTCTAATTTAAATAGGAAGGCTTTGTAATCTGACGCCTGCAGAAATGAGCTTCTCTACTCATCAAGCACAAAGCCATGCAAAGACATAGCTCATTCCCAATTGCCCGTTGAGTATCTTTGGTCCGAGTTCATTTGTTTTATCCGTAGGCATCAAAGGAAGATGTAATACATATGTTCACATCCATTTCCATTTAATGGCCTGGTGTTCATAACGTCTCTGCATTAAATTAGGAGATTTGGAGTGTCTCCACCTTTGAGGCTGCAGGGAATAATGATCTACTAGAAAGCCTGAAGTGCTTGCAGCGCATAATGTCTGGGGAGAGTTTCTGTGGCTTCTATGTTGGATGGGAAGGTGGATTGTGGCTGGTCATTGCCTGGTGCAGAAAGTGGGAGACCACAAAAAGCTGTGTGTCTAGGCACAATTGCAACAGTCTGCTTGAAGAGAGGTTTGGAAATGTGTGTGTGGTGGGTCAGATCCCATACACCTTCAAGGAGCTGGAGGGCTGAGGTGGAAAAGGGTTTTTATTCCCTCTGTCAGAGTTGTGTCTGCACAGGGTTTTGCAGATTGACCTGAATTTGCTTGGCCAAGCTGATGAGCTCAGAGCAGCTCTGAGGTGTTGTTGAAATTTGGGTTGCTGACCATGCTTAATGATAAGGTGTTCTCGGGGGTCTGGGTTGTTAGCTCGGTTAGATGAGCTCATGTTTGCCTGAGGAAGATTGTGTAGACACATCAAGGTCCAGGAGACACCGTGTTTTCCTGTCATCTTAGTGAGGGACATGCAGTTCCTCCCCATCCCAGTTATAACTGCCCAATACTGTGTTCAGATACTTACTCAGAATGAGCACTTGATGGGTTTGAAATGTGTTTGAGAGCCTAAATGCCCTCCAGTCCTCCAACTGGGGTCTGACGGGTCCTTTGAGATGTTTGAGATGAGGAGTTGCTTTTCTTCTGGAGAAGACAGGACTTGGAAAGACCATCTGGTTGTGATGTTAAACGTCCAAAGAGGACATAATCTCACGCTGGCATGTGAACGGACTGTAGACACACTACAAGACCTCTCTTCCCTTTGGTTTTATTTGTAGGAATTTGCGGTAATATTTTAATCCCAATGAATTATCCTCTAAGGGCTGTTCTGAATAGACCAGCTGTCAGTAATTACACAATGAATTCAGGGCACTGTCTCCTGGGTCCAGCAAGTCTGGCCTTAAAAACAAATATACTCCTGGGCAGCAGAGCCAATGAAGCCAGCTTTTCTATTTGCCTTTGTATCATGTTTGAGCTCTTGTTTGGCTTACAGCTGGGTGATATTCAATGAGGACGGATCTCACACCAAAGTCCTTCCCTCAGTGGGAACATAAATGGGATTTGTCACCTAACCTGATGCCTATTTCATTGAGAGTGATATTAGCTTGACAGCTCTGGGACTTCACCAGCTCTGTCAAATTTGACTGGATCCTTTGGTGGACTCAGCAGTTATTCTGGAAGGAGAGATGGGACTGGGAGCCTCAGACCCACGTCCCTTGTTCAAGAGATTGGGCCAAAAATCTCCAACGATGTTGACAGTGAAGGACAGGAGCACATCCACGGTTGGAGTCCCATTTGATGAGAAAACTGGGAAATGTCCTGATATTGAGGACAATGAAAGGAAAATCAGGCTGCACCTACATCAGAGCACTTACAGCATGTTAGAAGCCTTGCAGATCTCAGAAATGGGTGGGGAAGTGCTGAGATCTCCACAATTGATTTTACTGTTGTTGTTTTGTTTTGTTCTAACAACTTAGAAAAACACCTGCAAGAGTATCTTGTGTTTTAGGGTGGAGAGTCTAGGTGGGTTCTTGGGGTCTCACCAGGAGTGTTTTCTGTTGACCTATGCAAAGCATGTCCTAAGAAGCATGGCATCCAGCAAGAAAAATAATAGACCATTTAGTGCCCTGTGTTTCCATGGCAGGGGACATCTAGAACAACTTGTTTTTAGGTCAGGGCACATCATTACAATGTGCTGGCTTCACAAGGACAGCTCAGACACCAGGGGTTGAGCTGTAGTTTAGTCTTTCTTCACTAACTGCTGTTGATTGAGTCTTTCAATCTAATAAGCTTGAGATGATTAACTGACCTGTTCTTTTCTCTCCCAACGCCTTGAAGACCTGGGATGATGAGCTGGAAAGATCAGCCCACGCTTGGGCTCAGCAGTGTATCTGGGACCACGGGCCGAGTGCCCTCATCAGGTCAATTGGACAGAACTTGGCAGTTCATTGGGGCAGGTAAGAGTTGGGGTGCCACAAGCTCATGGCACAGAGGAATTTGTGGGTCCTCCTTTGGAGCCGGTTGGAAAGGGTTGTCTTCTTGATGCTTAGTAGAGCACTGGGGAGATGGGGGAAAACCTGAGGATCTTTAATTGCTATTGCTTCGGTGCAACAGGAATGACATCTGCAGCCACCTTTGGCTGCTTGTTCCCAGCAAACCAACATGGATTTGGGTTACTCTGTTTATCTGTCACGTGCTTAAGGTCACTCATACCCCCTAAGGAGAACAGCTATAGAAGCCATAATGCTTGTTCCTGAATCTTCTGTTTTGGGGGGGCTTCTGGCGCCACGCTGAGAACCGGCTGAGAGCTGAAATTTCTCTGGAACAATGTTTGGACTCAGCTGCTAGTTCAGAATTAATTATCTCTTGCTGTATTTCCCGTAAATATTTATCCAGCTCCTAATTTCTCCAAACTGAAACCACTTTGCAGATTTTTTTTGTTCAGCTTTCTGGGGTAGGTTTTTAACCCAGAGCTGTTAACCCAGCTAGGAAAGCTGATGTTAAGGCTTCCAAAGGGATTTGCCTCTTCATCTCATGGTTGAATTTGTTTATTGTTAAGCCCCTGTCATTAAGCCCCTTCTAGGTTAAGTCTGTTTTGTACAACAAACATTTTGTATGTGCTCAGGAGCCCTAATGGGTGGAAATGCAGCTATGCTTGCTGTGAATCTGGTAGAACTTGGTTGAAAGCAATGGAAATTTGCTGGTGTGAAAATGGCCCGGTATAAAAATTGGGCCTGTTTTTGTTGGCAGAATAAAATAATGATGGGAAAGTAGAGTGGTTAATCCATTGGAAACAAAGTAAAAAATATCAGGCTGTTATTGGCTCTTCTACAAGTGTTTAAGTGGCCATAGGTTACTAATGGAGGTAGATCCAATCTTGCTCCCTTTGTAGTCACTGAGAGGAAAAAGAAATCTGATTTATCGCAGTTTTTTTCAGGAACGGGCCATAACTTGATTGCCTCAATTTCCTCTCCTGTAAAATAGGATTCGGAAAGTATTCACTTAATGACATCATGAGATGAATGTTTTTAAAATGCTTCTAATGAATGATTTTTAATGAAGAGTTCGCTGAAAGAGCAAACCCCAGTTGGTAATGACATCATTAGTATTTCTGGCCTCTTGCTTCAAGTGAGCTGTTGAAAGGAATAAAAAGCATTGGGTTTGAAACACTTCTCTGCTTTGATCTGGAATTTGCAGATTGCTCTGTTTGGTCACTGTATATGTAGCCTGCAAAATGCATATGTTTCTACAGGTAATTTTAACACCATTTGTTTTTCCCCAAACAGTACAAGTAGCATCAGTGCTGCCACAAACTGTAATATCTGGTGTGTAGTTTGCACACAATACATGCAGCGTGTGCAGGGGCTTGGGGAAATTGCTGCAATAAAAGGTGGGATACGTGTGTAGTGTAACTCTTGGTGTGATGTGAGTGTGAAAAAGCCTGCTGGCTTTCAAAGGTTTTACAGTTTTAACTGCTAGTGCACTTCCAGATTTAGCAAATTGTCTGGTGGTAAAATAGGTACATGGTGCCTTTTGGTTTAACATGTTTGGCAAACCTGAACTTCTGTTTACTTTCAAAATACAACTTTCTGCCAAACTAGAAGGGTTTTTTTGTAGTTGTGTGGAAAAGTCAGGAGGACATTTCAGGTCAGCGGCACTTGAAGAGTGTGTCCAGCTTATAAATAATATGGAAAGTCAGACTGGGCTGTGAATCTTAGGGGAAAAAAGTCATCTTTAACATTTTCAATGAATTTTTTTTCCTGATCATTAGACCACATTACTGGGTTCTTTAAGCAACAGTTTTTCAATCAATGGTACTTACCTTGAGCAACTTTTTAATAAAAATTAACAAAACTTTTATTGAAAAATCTGAGCTGCAGGTGTTGTTTGAAAACTTTTACCAGAACTTTGTGATTTAAACTGTCTTTACTCCTTCAGGTATCGATCTCCAGCTTTCCACGTCCAATCTTGGTATGATGAAGTCAAAGATTACACGTACCCGTATCCTCACGAGTGCGACCCATGGTGTCCAGAGAAATGCACCGGCTCCATGTGCACACATTACACCCAGGTAAAGCAGTCGAAGGGATTGCGCATCTCTACTCTCTGCACAGAATTATAGAATCATTTTGGTTGTAAGAGACCATGAAGGTCATAGTGTCCAACCATAACCCAACCTTGGCACTGACCCATGTCCCTGAGAACCTCATCTCTGCGTCTGTTCAACCCCTCCAGCGTTGGTGACTCCACCACTGCCCTGGGCAGCCTGTTCCAATGCCTGACAGCCCTTTCTGTGAAGAAATTATTCCCAATATCCAATCTAAACCTCCACTGGTGCAACTTGAGGCTGTTTTATCTCATCCTATTGCTTATTACTTGAGAGAAGAGACCAACACCCTGCATGCTTCAACCTCCTTTCAGGTAGTTCAGAGATCAGAAGGTCTCCCCATAGCTCCTGTTCTTCAGCCGAACCCCCAGGTCCCTCAGCCGCCCCCATCACACTTGTGTTCCAGATCCTTCCCCAGCTCCGTTCCCTTCTCTCAACTCACTCCAGCACCTCAAGATCTTTTTTGTTGTGAAGGGCCTAGAATTGACCCCAAGGTTTGGGATGCAGCCTCAGCAGCATCAAGTACAGCAGGACAAACACTTCTGTGATCCTGTTTGCCACATCCTCACACATGTCCCCGTTATCACTGCAATGTGTGTCCACAATGGGTCAATTTGCTTATTTTCAGTAACTGCGTTGCACTTGCAGATAGTCTGGGCCACGACGAACAAGATCGGCTGTGCCGTGAATGTCTGCAAGCGGATGAACGTCTGGGGAGAAATCTGGGAAAATGCCGTCTACCTGGTCTGCAACTACTCGCCCAAGTAAGGCCGATGAGCTGGGCTCTCTCCAGCTTTCCTAAAACTGGCAGCTTGCTTAACTAGCCCGGGATCTGGGGAAGAGATTTCAGGCAGTCTAGACCGGTGGTTGTGGCTTTAAATTTGCTCTTTAGACGGTAGCAGAGAGCTGGTTCAAGACTTTTGAGCATTGCCTGGAAAAGTGAATGAGAGGCCGGGGCCAGGCTGGAGCTTTGATGTTCCTGCCATGGGAAGGAGGAGCAGGAGATGGCCAGGATGGAGCTGCCAAGCTCAGAGGCTGGGAGGGGCTGGGGTGGTGATTAACGCCGTTCCAGCAGCAGCCTCTGTAAATCCCAGACCCGATGAGCTCCCCGTGGCTTTAAAATAAAAAGAAAAGTGAAATAGCTAATTCTTGACTGATGCAGTTAACTTGATGGTTTGACTAAATTTCAAAATGAAAAATCATATTTCTTGACTACTATATCCAGGGGCAGTGTCCTCCTTGGCAATGCTGATTAATATTTTCTACTTAATTGGTTAATAGGAGAAAAATACTCTAAGTCCTTGGTGATTTAGATCTTAGCAACAAAATTAAACAGGGGAATCATTATGTACAAATGGAGTGGCATGTAGAGCTGGAGATCACTGGGCAGAAAAAGGCAGAGAAAAAAAGATGTGTGGGCACAGAGCTGGCAGTTCACAGCATGATCCAGGCAGAGCCCCATGGATGGGTTGTCTCAGCCCCCCTCCCAAAATCAGCTGCTGAGCACATTAAGCTTGTGGTTTGATGGGATTTAATAACCTGCTCCTTGTATGGGATCGCACCATCACCCATGGAGCTCCCGCAGCAGGTTGAACTATTTGCACATCATCCGTCCAGGGCTGCTGGATGGAAAAACACTCTATTTCTGCAGTTTCTGCTGAATCTTTTTCTCTCTGGCACCGGCACACATTGTCCTCATCTAGCCTTATAGGTGGAAACAGCTAAAAGAGCAATAACCAAAGGGTTCATAGCCATGGGCTGAACTCTGGCTCCTTCAGCCTTCTCAGCCCCTAAAATTTGCAGTACAGAGTGCCAAAAAGCGCTTTTGTTTGTGGGTACTTTATTCAGGAAAATGCAATAATCCATTGATTTACTTCTGTTTACATAAAATCACAGTATTTACATTGGAGTTTAATGTAAAAGTGATATTGCATGCGATTTGTTTAAATAAAACCCCAAAAATGGTACCTTGGAGGTGAAATGAGGAAGACCATTTTTCTCACAAGGCTTTCCTAGGCTGGTTGTTTAGTCTTTGCTTAGTTGTTCTAGGCCAGAATGGTGTTTCTGCACCCTCAGAGGCAAAACTGGGGACTTGAGGACGGCCAAGTTGGGTGACGAGAGAGTGCCAAGTGCTGCTCTGGTTCCTAGATGATCTGACATTGAGGTTCCATGTATTTTCTAGTGTTTTTCTGTTTGGAAATAGTTCCAGATAGAAATTGGAGCAGCTTTTTAAAGGTAAGAGCTGTGTTCCAGCAAGTCCCATGAAGCTTACTGGGGATTTTGCAAAAAGTGGTGGGAGACTTGTGGCTCTGATGAACAAGAAGGATGAGGACAAGTGTTGGGCAAATGGGAGGCAGCTCTCGAGCCCCCCGAGCTGTTGTGGGAAGACAAGGCAGCACAGGGATGGACAGAGTAGGGACATCTTCTCACCATTTCACCCTGTCCAAAGATCAGTACAGCAGAAACACCCGTTTTCCCCACTCTCTCAGTGCCAGGTGGTCTTGAGGGTGAAGGATTCAGAGCTGTTGCTACCGTGGGTATTTGGGTGTCTGATGGGTGCACGTTGCTCCCGTGCTTGCAGAGGCAACTGGATTGGAGAAGCTCCATACAAGACTGGCCGCCCTTGCTCCGAGTGCCCGCCGAGCTACGGGGGAGGCTGCCAGAACAACCTCTGCTACAGAGGTATGTGCTGGGGGGCTTGGGGAACCTCCCTGGGTGGCGGAAGGACTGGAGCAAACTTATGCCTGGAAGATCTAATTAGAAGCAGTTGCAGCTTTATGCACCGTTTAATTAGCCTCCCTTAGTATCTTGACATCACAGCACATGGTGAATCAGCAGCTGCTGCTGAAACTGAAACGTTCTAAACTGCTTGAAATCAGGGGCTGGGATTCGATGTGTTTTCCCTGGTGAAAATGAGAGCGCGCGCTCAGATGGGGAGAAGCTGCTGTGAGCTTACGTGGGTTTGGCCCGGGAGCTCTGGTGGGATTTTGCGCGCTGGCAGGAGCGATCCCATCCTCATGGGTTTGTTTGGGAAGGGAATGTTCTCCGGCACTTACCGGAGGCGACGTGGGTGGGCAGAGCTTGGCTGCCCGCCCCACTCCTTCGGGGGCCAAGGACGGAGCATTTCCCTCTCTCCCTACCTTGGTTTTCATGGCTGCAAAATGAACACAGCGATTTGTGTCTCCTGGGGGAGAGGAGGGCATTGTGGATAGTTTTTCCTGACATGTGGAGTTCTCTAAAATAGATTATTTACTCTGAAACCTCCAGTGAAGCAGCGCTATCTTCCAGCACTCAGGGGATTTTCTGGGGTCATGCATGGAGGGCATTTCTTTTTTCCCATGTGTTTTGCTTCACAGAGCTCTTAGAAACAGGTAGGTTCCCTGGAGACTTGCCCAAAGCTGAGGCTTATTTTGCTGTGATGTTGCAGTTGTCATATTTAAGCCTGGGGTTGCGGGTCTAGGGCGAAGTCCCCGGGGTGCAGCTGGGCTTGGGGGGATGCTCCATGATAGAAAGTCCTCTCGGAGCCACCATCTGTCATCCCTTTGCTCACGCTGTTCCTCTCCTCATTGCTGAGGATGAGAGCGGCACAGAGTTGCAGGTAGGACCGGCCAAACAGAATGAATTTTGCTGATACCTTTTCCAAAATCCTTTTGCCTGGCTGCAGCAGCAGGCAGCTTGTTCAATGATGGAGGTAAAATGAGGGATAAACCTGCAGGTAAAGTGAGGGCTAAACCTGTTGTGGGTGCTAAAGCTGGGATCAGACTGTAGCAGGATCTGGGCTTTACTGAAAGAGCAGCTGAAGCTGGTTTGGAGAACAAAACCCTGGTGGAAGAGGTTTCAGCCACCTTCCTGAATACCAGGGCTTTATTTTTGTACGTGCCCTTCAGCAAACTTGTGTTTTTCTCCAGAGATAAAAAGCTGTATGAGAAACAGAAGAAATACCAGCAAGTTTTTTTCACTAATTAGTGGAGATCATTTCAGACCTTTACTGTAAGATGCTCTAAATGGTGTTTTATGTGCAGAGGAGCAGGAGAGGAACAATCTCCCATCCCAGGGCTGCACCTGCCCTGCAACAGCCCCATGCTGCCTTTAATGGGCATTTTTGAGTTTCCAGCTGTTGAAAAGCAGACCCTCATCAAACTAAACCGTCTCCCTCAAAACACAGACCTGTCTCACTTCCTCCTTAACATGAACACGCTGTAATTATTTTTAATGCCCTTTTCTAACAAGATAACCATTACCAAGATCCCATCATCGCTGAGACGGATGAGACTAACGAAGTGGAGATTTCACAGGTTGTGGAGCAAAACCCGGTGCGGTTCTACCCTCCAGAAAGCAATCCCAGCAAACCTGTGAAGCCCAAGAAAACCATCCCAGACTCCTACATGAGTAAGACGGTCTCTTTATTTTTCAGCTTCTATAAGTTTTGAAGTACCTTTATGGGAAAAAGGTGTGGAAATCGATGAGGAGGCACAGCGAAAAAATGACTGGGAGGATGTTTGAATGGAGGGGGATGCAATCTGTGCAAAAATGTGCTGTTAATTATAGCAGAACCCTGCCAGAAGTGAGGAACAGAGCTTTCAGAAGCCACTTTTGCTTTCTTCATGTCAATCTGCAATAGTTAATAGTTCTTTTAAGCCATCCCAAGAATGTATTGATGAACTGAAGGTCCCCAAATCAGTAATTACTTGAGGAAGTATTGGATTATTTCCCATTTAAAGTACTCTACACGCAGCAGTTGCCCCTTTGTAGCTTTTGGGATTTTAAAAATTTGTTTCCTTTTTATTTCTTGCTTGGGAAGATTTCTGAAGTTATTTGCAGAGCTGTTAGTACTTCCTCAGTTGCTTTCTAACCGCTGTTAATTAAAAGAGGCTTATTGTGAAAACAAGGTGAGGCAAGCCAACGCATCCTTTTCAAGTTTATCTACCAGCATCTCGAGAGGCTGTAATTAAATGGAGAATGAGAGCTCTGGCTGGAGACCACAGGCCGTAAATTAAAGCCTTCAGCTGTCAGATGTTTCTTCCTTGCTAATATTTCCAAAGACACCTGTCTCAGGTGAAGGGCTAAAGAGGCACCAACTGCTCCAGGCTGGGTTGGTCTGTGATAAGATTTTATCTCACTGCACCAAAGACCTCCAGGAAAGATACACAGTAGTTGCTTATTTCCGCAGTTCTCGAGAGCAGGCTGGGGCAGTCTCTTTTTTTAAAAAAATATTCATTTATTTTATTTTTTTTCTCCCCAGCACAAGTCATTACCTGTGAGACCAAGATGAGAGACAAATGCAGAGGCTCAACGTGCAACAGGTAGTATCTTATTGATGTTTCTATGAGAACTGTGGGAAACAGTGGCTTAAAAATTATCCAGCTCTTGGAAACATACGATAGGCTATACTATGTATTTTTAATTACTATCTATGTATTTATGTTTTTTTAACAACAAAAAACAACAAACAAAAAAGCACCCCCAAACAAAATGCATTTCTCTTAATAGAAAACCTTGAGCCAAGCCTAGCAATACGGTGACTCAGTTTATTTTATTCAGCCGTGATGACCCACAGTTTCAGGTGTCCAAAATCATTTAATAAATTCTGGCAGAAGCATTTTTGAACCTTTTTCCTGCATTCCACCGCTGTTCAGGCCAGAACAATAATTCATGGCTTGTCCCCTCCCAGCCAGTCAAGAACTTCTGGTTAAGGTTTCTGCAAAGAACAGGACAGTTTATCACTTGGAGAAAAACCAAATCCACAGAATCTAAATATTGGTCGGGCTTTTAAGGAGGGTGGAGAAACTGTTTTAAAAAAGTAGCTATTTTGCAATCTTGTTTTCAGATGGAAGAGTTACGTGAAATGAATGGAATGACTATTAAACAAAATAGACTCAAAGTCTGTTTTTCTTGAATTGTTTTTTCGCCACCCTCAAAGATATATATCTTTACTAGGTATTTGTGCCCAGCTGGCTGCTTGTACAGTAAGGGAAAGATCTTTGGAACATTTTATTATGAGAGTGTAAGTACCTTTTAATAGCTCATAGATGTAATTTGTGGGGAGTTAGTGGTAACAACAGAAATGGGAAATGCCAACAATTCCAGTGTAATTTGGCTTTTCGTATTCTCCAGTTGTGGTGCTGTCAAAAGGTGCTAATAAAGAGTATCTGTATTTTCCTCATCTTAGTGATGAAAAAAAGCAGCATTCTGGAAAGGCAAAGCAATTCCAGATGTGATTTTATCATGAATGCCCTTAATGTGCAATGAAACTCATGGAAAGTGAGGGATGGGGATTCATAGGTGGCTCTTACAGAGATCTCTAATGTGGGCAGCTGTCATGCTGAGCAGAAACTTTATAAGAAAAACACTGTTAAATGTTGTAACTAAATAATATTTTGGGCTGATTTGCTGGATCTTGTATTAGCAAGATAATTCTTAAATAGAGCATTACACTGTTTTCCCATCAAAACTACTTTTGGGGTGAAGAAAGGTTGAAAATAAAAGGGTTTTTGTGTAAAAACATGTTTGCTTTCCCTGTTCTCGCTGTTGGTGCATGACAGCATTGCCCATGATACATTTTGCGATTGCAGACAGCCGCCTCCTCCAAGTGGTTTCAGCAGAAATATTTTGGGTTTGAATGTTTTTTCGAGAACTGGAAATATTTCATACCGGTCCTTAATTTCCAATGCTGCCTCTCTTCTAAATTGTATCTAAATGTATGGTTTTGTTATTTAAGAAAAGCTTGCCATTCAACCAGGCAGTTCTTAAAATAATAATAATAAAATAATAAGCCTGTGTAGGGAGAGTAGGATTTAACAACCAGATTCCAAAGGAGTGTACTCAGCTTATTTTCCATTTGGCATTTTGGTGGAGGTTTCATTTCTCCATCATTTCTTTGCCCAGCGGTTGGTCGCCCTTGCTCTTTGAATGAGATTTATTTATTTCACATACTATTTGTGTTTGTGCTCTTGTCAGTCATCGAGCATCTGTCGTGCTGCGATTCATTACGGCATCCTGGACAATAAAGGAGGACTGGTTGATATCACGAGGAAAGGGAGGACACCGGCTTTTGTGAAGTCTACCAGGAACGGTGTGGAGTCTTTTAGGTAATAACTTTCATGGAAAACTTTTTGTGTTTGCTTTAAATATAAGCAGATGTTCAGCTGTCTTTGTTACTCATAGCCATAGTGATTCAAGTAGTTCTAATATGCTTATTTTTTTAATATATGCTCTTATTTGCTTGTTTTGCAGGAAAAGCAAGCCTTCAAATGCGTTCATGGTTTCCAAAGTCACAAGTAAGTTTTAAAAGTTGAGAAGAAATCATTGTCATTAGGGTTTTATTGGGATACTTGAAAATGTCATTCCTTCCAGTGCTCTTTTTGGTTTTAAGTGGTCACTTAAATGGTTCAGTACCACAAGTCAACACTAGAGTGGTGATCCATCACCCTTATGGGCAATTCCACCAATTCCCTCTCCTTTTTACTGTAAGGATCTAGAAGGAAGGTAAAGAAAAAGGTGATAATGAGCCATTTCCATTAGCATCTCCTGATGATGGATCACAGTGGGGTCCAAACATCAGCTGCACTGTCACAAGCTGCTGATAGTAAAGAGATGGAAGATGAACATCTTTGTATGAAAGGCTCGGTCTAGTATGAACACTGTATAAAACCTTAAAAAAAAAGTACCTTATATAATTGTACAATAGTATAATGAAACACATAATACATGTGAAATTAGTTTACGACAGTGAGTCATCATGTTTATGATGAGCATATAGATAAATACTGTGGAGGTCTACTTTTTAAACAATTCCCACTTTCTGCATATCTTTGAATAATTCCTCCTACGTATAATCATCACCTCGATTAGATCCACTTGTGCCACTTTCATGGAAAACTGTAGGTGTCAGGTTATTTGGACTCCACATCTGGAGCTGCAGCAAAAACACACTGTCTTGTGGATCAGCTGCTTTTCTCTTTGGAAAGCTGTGACCTCTTTAAGGTCACGTTGTTGTAAAATAGCAGGATTTCTGTTGGAGAGCCCGAGCGAGCAGCTTTCCTGCCGGTGCCCTCAGCTGGCCGCAGGTCTCACCAGATGCCTTGCGTGACTGTGACTTGTATTTTCTGCAGCTGCCTGAGTTCTTAGGTCTCGTCATTTGCTTTTCCATCCTTATTTCCACAGCGCAGACGCTGGATTGCTACACTACAGTAGCTGAGCTGTGCCGGTTCAAAAAGCCAGCCACCCATTGCCCAAGGTAACTCTGTGCGACGAGCCTGCTTAAGTTGAGCTTAAACCTGTATTGATATGAGGATGGAGAATGCTGAGGTCCCCAAATCTGAGGGTGGGCAGAGATGGAGCTGATTTTATCAGATAAACTGGAGGAGAGGGTTCAGAAAGGTGTGTTTCCTGCTGTCACTGTGCTTTTCTTTGCGTCATGGCAGAAAATTCATTGTAAATTTTTGGACCACTTCAATAGCATATAAGTCAGGCTACGCGATCCCATTTCTGCACACCCCTACGTATAAGGGTGTAACTTCTCACTCTGCCTTTATTCTCTTGCACTTGCTGGTTTTTAGATGTGGTTTCCCTTTCCACCTTAAAGCACAGAAGAAGTTTGTTCTGGAAAGCTGCTTTGTGCAGGTGTAAGTCATGGCAACGGGCACAAACATGTGCAAGTAATTACGTGCACAGAATTGTGCAAAAATACAGCTACTGCCCTTTGAAAATGTAATAAAAGACCAGTCCCTCTTTTACTGATCTAAACCCCTCGCTTTGCAGTTCTGCTGCAACTACCAAATGTCATCTGAGGGGAACAAATAATTAAATTCACTGTTGCCACCTGCAGACCAGATGCAGGCACTTGAAATCTCCCAAGAATGCAGCTTGCTTTCCTGTCGGGCCTTGATATAGAGAATAAATATGAATAAATTGTTTTCTAGGATTTATTGTCCAGCCCACTGTAAAGAAGAGCCATCATATTGGGCACCGGTGTTTGGCACAAACGTTTATGCAGATGTGAGTATCCTCCTTTCCCCGATGACCCCGGGTATTGCGGTGTCTGTATCACAGAGCTGGGGTCATGCTCTGTGATTTAGGGATAGCAGTCAGCCTCCCCATGATCATTGTGATGTAGGAATGGGGGAAATGGAGATGATGGAAGAAGTAACACTAACGAAACGCAACAGCTGCTGCATCGAGCTGGGGTTGTTGGGCTTGGGGAGCCTTTCCACTCTCTGACACTGACTTAGTCCTATGGACTTGGGCATGTCACTTATCCACTCCACGCCTTAGGGCTGTGAGACAACAGTTTTGAGATCTGCAGGTGAGCACCAAAGAGCTTGTAGTATATACTATCACACTATATAGTTGGCAAAAATAAGCTTTCTTCCCCCTTCCCTGTCCTCTTTTTGGGAGCTGAACAGTGTTTTTGAACAGTTGGGACCCAGTGCAGAGTAGTGGAAAGAAAGCATGCAAGTTGGTTTTATTGGTTTGTTTTTCTAAACTCTGCTTATGGGGATGAGCAGAGACTTGATGCTAAAACTAGGCAAAGAGTCATTTTCTTGCAATTTCTTAATATTAGGCCTCTAAAAACTAGGTTTCCACATTTTTTCCATTTGTGGGTGCCTCTTTTTTTTTTTTTTCCTTTTTGGTGTGTATCCTGTAGGAACATGCTTTTGGAAGGCCAGGTGGAAGCAGTCGGCACATCATGGACCCCCAGCTCAGGGTTGACGTGGAGCTTTGCCGACCTCTGAGAAAAAACACCTTGCAGAAGTCGCGCATTCATTTAGGACAAGACATTGTGAAAGCAATTTTTAAAAACCTCTGTTTTTTTAATTTTACTTGAGACTGATATTTTTTAAAGATAGAGCCATACAAACAGGTTAGTCTAGCCTAGCTCATGTGCGAATTCGTCGGACAGCTGCCGCCCTGTGGTACCTGCCACTGTGCAGGCTCAGCACCTGCGGGAAATGGGAAATAGTTTTACTTCTTTTACTAAGGGCAAAACTACCTCAGATTAGCCCCAAACAGGGCCTGTGATTACAAGAGTATTAGATGAGGACCAGCATCCTGGGCTGGCGTTGTTTCCTGATTTGTACTGACGCAAAAGGATTAGTGCCCTTTAATCAATTCTGAGCTCCATTTCCTACCGAACCCCCTGGGTATTGTTTCATAAACTAGGGCATGGCCTGTGATCTGGGAGAAAAATAAAATAGAGGGAAAAAAAAAAGTATTTGGCCAATTCCTAGAGGGTTTGGTTAACCTTTTTCTGGACTACGGCACTAATAGCGTAATGTGAGTGTAATAAGTATTTAGGTTTTCATGGAAGTGTAAATTTGGTGGCAAAGCAGGTGAAACCGACTGGGAAGGAGGAGTTGGAGGCAGCGGTGGGATGTGCTGAAAAGATGCTGAGAAAAGTTCAGGCTCGTAAGCTGACAAGTCCGTTGTGCAGGGAGAATTTGGGCAAAGGCTTTTCCCAGGGCGCAGGGGCTGTGGAGATGCTCTCCAGGAGGGGATGCTGTGAATTAGCACAAACCCACATCCAAGGAGTAATTAAAGCAGAGAATAAGCTGGATAGGACAAGTGCTCGTCTTCTGGGAGAGCTTTTTGCCTTCACATCTAGAACAGGACCTTCGTGGCCCTGGAGGGGCTTGTGCTCCAACTGTGTCTTCTTAAATAAGTTATCGAAAGAAAAAGAAGCATCTTGCACTGTTTACAGTCTGCACTTCCCTCTGGCCTATTAGCACCTTCTCAAGACATCCATTTGCTAAATGCTCTGGCAGGTAAAGAGCTGATAATCCAAGCCGTGATGACAAAAATGCTTGGCTAGTCTGTGTAAGGCTTGATTCATTTACGTGATCCCAGGAAGGCATGTGAAAATTCATTTTGTCACGAAGAGCGAAGCTGTGACATGAACTGGCACTTTTTATGGGGCGTAGATACCGCTACCTCAGTTTGTGTTAAGGAATTTTGACCCACTTTAAATGCATCCTGATCAGATTTGTGTGTTTGTTTTTTTTTTTTACTGATAAATATATATTATCTTGGATCGTGTGTTTATAAAATTATCACCTGGTGGTTTAAAGCACAAAGAGATAACGGCAGCCTTTACTTTAAAAAGCAATTCAGGAAATTGTTCGTGGTGAAATTAGCAAGACTGTGGAAAAAGGGACATAGAGAAGCCTTAAGATTTGGGGTAAATGAACAAAATGCAAGGAAATATGCTATGGGAAAAGTTCATGCCAAAATCTCAGGTCTTTCTACTGAAAGGCATGGCTTTTCCATAAGAACAGACTTGCTGTCTTCACGCAGGGTTTACAGATTGAAGTGGTTCTTGGGGGCATGGGGGAAACATATCCAGCATCCTTCCAGTGCTGAAATTAGTAGAGAAAAGCAGCTGGCAAGGGTACAGAAAATTTATTGCCTTTTTTCCCTGGTGACACATTACAGCAAAGTTCTTTTCACTGCCATGTCAATAGGGGAAAAACTTTAAAGAAATCTGTGAACACGTGATTGTGGGTAGCAGATAAGACTCAGCTCTTGCTTATGTGGACAGAACCAGTTCTGGGGTGATACTGGAGCTCTGCTAAATACTGGGGATGTTTATTAAGGCTGTAAAATAGCTTTTAAGTCTCATGAGATGCTGTCACTTGTCACCCTGCCAGGCTCTTAGTATGACAAAGATGGAAAAGGGAAACCTGTTCCCATCCCTGCTCGGGAGCCCTGTTGAGTTAGGAGAGAAATCAGCTCTCTGCTCCTGAGATAAGGTCTTTTATCTGCAGTTGTGTGGCAATTATTTGGAGAAGGATAGATCGCTTAAATAATGAGGCACAAGTGCAAAGCATGTTGGGTGGTTCAGCTCTCAGGAGATATGAACTTAATGATTAAACCAGTCACACTAATGAGGAAATTATGGGCGATTACACTCACGGTCACAAACTATTGCTAACAGCCCACTACAAAAAGTATTGTCATTTTATGGTCACTTCATCGGGAAATGTTCTCAGAGCATCCCAAGGGGCTGCACCATGGAAAGCCGCTGTGTTGTCCATTACAACTGTTGTACTTGTGAATTTGAGGGGAAATCCTTGTTCTTGTAATATTTCATCTTCCAAAAGCTCTGCAATCAATTCATCAAAGCAGAGCCTGGCCTGGGATAAATGAGGGTTGTAATCCAACTGAGTGATAAGGGGAGGTTTGGGGTACGGCAATAAAAATAAAAAGCTTGTGGGTCAAAGCTTTGAATAAGCGGCAGAACAGCGAGTTCTGGAAAAAAACAGGAATGCCTTGAAAAGAACATCATTTAGGATGTCTCCCAGTGGAGCGTGTTGCAAATTGATTCAGAACAGTTTAATTTCATGAGCCAATTTTAGATTTACAGATTTCCCACTGCATGCTAAGACGAATTCACAGCATATCTTCCAAACACAGTGTTCCCTTGCTCCCTTGACCATATATAGAAGCAAAATACCAAATTTGGCACTCAGAACTCTGGGAGCAGCCAAGAGATAGGCCATCCAAAGTGATAAATATATAGGGGACAAGGCAAACCTGCCATATATGGCTGCAAGAATGAAACGGCACGATCTGTATTATACGTATGCGATGGGAACATTTGCCCTTGGCACTGGTCTTGTGGTAGTTTGATTTTTAGCGATCAGGGAGTTTATGGGGTTGGGATTTTCACCTGCTGCAGTTCCCTGTGCAAAGCTGGTTTTTACTTCGTGTTATTCCTGCTCACTGTACATAAATCCTGGAGAGGGTTGATGGCCAAGTTTACACTATGTTTAAGCCTTCTCAGCTTTTGCTCTCTTTCCTGGATGCTTTGGGAGCTTAGTCATCAGTTGATGGTGTTTTGTGTTCCTCCAGCTCTTCTGACTCTGCACATTGTGGGGAGTGGGGTAATGGCACAATGCACAACAGAGAAGCTTTAGTCTTTTCAGAAGTGTTATTCTCCCTCTGTACTTGGTGTTGTCTTATGGGGTAATCCCCATCCAAATCCTACACTATGCAATGGGCACAGTCCTTCTGTTTTTCCTTAGAAGGATGTGAACTGGCCTGGATAACTGGTGGTCATTTACCTTAATTCAGAAAAAACATCTGATTTTCGAGCAACTGGGTGGATAAACTTCCCAGAGGTGGCTGGTCACTAGCAAAGAGTTTCCCTGCAGTGATTTGTCTGCCAACCCAAGAGGCACTTGGCTGTAAAATTGTCCTCAATTCAGCTTTGTCCTTGGATAATCTCCCTCCACCCATTGCAGAAGGGACGCTGGAAAGACTGCTTGTCCTCTGCGGTGGTGGTGGATCTTCTTACAGACATTTTGCATTTGTTACTGGGGCTTATGACATACCGACAAGATCTATTCCATTACATCTTTTATCCCTAGTCTGTCAATAAGGACAGAATTCTTCCATAGCTTTTTCATTCCACTGTGGGTTTTTTTAGTGTTATTTACCTATTTTTGTTATTCTCTGGTCTTCCCTGTTGCCAATGAAGACGGTAAATTGCCAGATACAAAATACATAGACAGTTTTTAAGTCAAAATAATGAAATCTTTTTCAGAGCTCCAGTATCTGCAAAACTGCAGTGCACGCAGGAGTCATTTCAGATGAAAGTGGTGGGTTTGTGGACGTGATGCCTGTAGAAAAGAAGAAAACTTATGTTGGCTCTTTAAAGAACGGAGTCCAGTCTGAGAGGTGGGACTTTTTTTTCTTTGTACGTTCCTCTTTTTCTCCATCGTGTGTTCAGTGGTATGTCAAAGTCAGAAGATATCACCCAGAAAGGCGGGTGGATCGGAAATATGTGACTTAACAGTGTCACTGTGAATTTTGAGATGCCAGCAAATAGAGCGTGTTGTCCTGCTCTTACCTTCCACCAGTGAGTAGCTGCTCTCAGATTGGTGTGAAAGGTATGAAATATTATTAAGCCCTGTTTTATTTTGTTACAATATGAGTCCATATTAATACATTTTGTTGTATGTATTTATCACTTTCAGAGATAAGCACAGGTACTTCTGCTGCTTTCAGCCTGGACCATGCTTTGAGGTTTATAATTGGGATTGCCATTCAATTCTAGGGTGTAGAATGTGTTTCTTCTGTTCTCTTTGAAAGAAGCATGAATAAATTTACCTATAGAGAGATGATCAAGCAGGTTTTGAAGACGGGTTTGCCACCCTTGCAATTTTTTGGAGTTTCTTTTAGGATAAGCTGGCTGTTTTCAGTGTACAATTGCACATCAGTGCTTCCAAATTTCTGCACCTCCAGACGATCACAATGATTGAATCACAATTCCTTCAGTCCTTTCTAATTTGAAACTTCTATTTCAGATTGTGATGTATTTTTCTCAGATACTGCTGTGACGGTACTCAGAGCTGTCTTTGCAAACACAGAATTTCCCACTGTTGTGGGAGGTTTTGGTCACTGCTAACATGGCTCTGTCCATCCTATGTAGTTCATCTTTTATAATTACCTTAAGAAATACCAGAAAGCTTCCTGTTTTTATTCTAATAATTCATATCTCAGAATGCTGTAGAGCACCTCAGAAAATAAAAATAAACTGGGAGGGGAAAGCTATAGGCATTAAATATGGGTGTTTTCAGTATGGATCTATCAGGGTTAGAATTTTGAAGTTCTGTGATTTGCAATTCAGATTTAGGTGACAAACCTGCCAGTATGAGTTTCCTTCTATATCTGTCTTGCTTTCACTTATCTTTTATACTAACAAACAACTAACTTTTTACTTGGATCGCAAACTCTGGCCTAGCTAAGAATAAACTCTGCTCTAGCAGTGACACGCTGGTCTAAGAGGTGAGGGAAACCAAAGACGTCCTCACAGCAGGGATAAGTATGAAGATTTGGAAAGTGTTATTTACACTCAGCAAAAAGGAGCAGCTTCGTGCTGTGAGGTCCACTAGACAGTGTAATAGCTTTTCAAAACTAAAGGTGAAAACTTTACCCTTTAGGACACTGGAAATAACCTTTGGTAAAGATATGTACACAAACAGGTATGGGGAAAAGTTGCCTTTAAGATCTGCTGAGTCTTTACCCTTGTTGGAATGCTTGCTTTGCAGAAATATGACATCTTGCCTTTTTCCTGAGGTTTTGCAGCCCATCAGGGCTGAAGAAGTAAGGGCTGGGAACAGAAACAACCCTTTTCCCCCATGTACACAGCTCTGCCCCCAGCAGCTTGGAGTCCGGGCTGTTGGGGACACCTCTGCAGATTAAAAATGAATATACATATTTATTGTCACTTAACATGAGCTGATCTGGCAGCTCCCACTGCCAGCAACAGGAGACAGGCCAGACAGGCCCTGGGAACCTGCCAGCCTACTTGACAACAGTTTTTAGGAAAACATGTTCCTCTTTAAGCCTGAATCCCTCCGTAAGGGAGCACAGTGTTCCTTGGATAAAAACACTGTAAGAGAGGCTTTTGCTTCCCAGCTCCTTTCATTGACATTAGTACTGTAAATTTGGATTGAAAGCATAAAAAAGGCGAACTTGTGTGCCTCTTCTTTATCATCCTTTATCCTGTCCCTGGTAGAGTCACATCTGTGCAGAGCACCCCAAAGAAATTCAGAGTTTCCTGTAGATCCATCACTTTTTGGGTACTGCAGTATGTTTACTTTTGGTTAATTATGATTATTATTTATTTTTTTTATTTCAGCTTGAAGAATCCTTCAGATGGAAATGCTTTCCGAATTTTTGCTGTGAAGCAGTAAATTCCCAGGGAAGGTGCAGGTTTCTTTGGGAGAGCGCTCTGTTGGTCTCCAGAGACAGGAAGGCTCCTCTGATGGCATCAGCTCTGACCGTACCCTCCTTGCCCATCTCTTTCAGGGAATTTAAAAAAAAAAAAAGAAAAGGAAAAAAAAAAAAAGACACCAGGTTCTGACTCAGCTGTTCGCATCTCATTGCACTCATTCAGCGTTGTATCTTTTCGTTTCATGTCTTTGTTTCTCTAGGGGCATTCAGCAAAGATAAACTGTTGTAACTTTCAATTTCCGAGAGAGGTGTGCTACGCAGAACCGTGGTGGCTCAATGTACAGCAGACGTAGGGATCTCAGCCTGGCCCTGGATGGTGCTTTTAGGGTGTGAAGCATCTCCTGCCATGGGCGTGAGGACGGGCACTGCTGAGCAGCCTCACAAGTGAGCGACTGCCCAGGTGCTGGACCCTTTGAAATGAGAAACTGTTTTAAAAGTTGCATCTGTTGAAGAGAGGTTGGGCTTTGATAGAACGTTTTTTTTTGTGTACATTTGATGTTTTCTGTGCAAAAGAAAAGAAAATTTTGTATTTTCCCAAGGAGATGGCACGCATCAGCACTGCTGTGTGAGGCTGCCGGGGCATCACGTCACGTTTGGGGAGAGGATGTTCTTGTCGGTCAGATATCAAAGGTTGTTGGGAACTGGAGTAGGGTGTGAAATTCGTGATGGAGATCCTTGCTGCAGGAAATGAGGCCACCAGATAATCCAAACGGCAGGTTTAGTGTTTGCTGGTCAAACATGTACAGGTATTTTGCAAGTCTGGCAACCTGTGAGAGGTCAGAGAATTGGGGCTCCTGTGCTGGCACATCTCATACTATACTACATGTCATTCAAATAAAATTTCAGTTAAATGCAGTTTATTGTTTTATACAGCAGTGCTGGTTGTTTTATCTGTAGTAGTCAAGTAGTGATAAAGTTAATCTTACATCTACTAGGAATGGTTGCATCCGTAGGAAGCGTGTTCACATTCGTGAAGCTATTTGTGGTGTGTGCAGTTCTGAGACTTTAAATATATGGCCTAAATTGGGGTAGATGAACTTTCTTCTGTTCAGTTTGTGACACTGATAGATCCCAACTTTCCGTGGAAAAGCCATCCCCATGAGCATTTGGTATTCAGGATGGTATGTTTTGTGAAACCCGTAGGTGTTGTAATTATGTTGTTTAATATTTTGTTATTTGTCTCAACATGCATCCAAATGCATTTCGAAGCCAAGAGAAGCACCTAGCATGACCTGCTCTTTAAGGCAGGAGAGTATTCTCTGCTTTATATTGGAAATGAGTTTTTGGAATTGGTCTAAACACAAATCTGGTTGTCTTTTGTTGCACACACATCCAGTAACTTCATTACTCATGAGAAGACAATGTAAACTTTAGTTCCTCCATTCTGATAAATGCATGGTCCTTCTGCTTCATAACTTGATTGTAATATTGTATAACGAATGGGAAAGTATTTCCCTCTATTTGGCAGATGTCTTATAGCTGCTCTTACGCTCAGGCTATGTTTGGTTTAATCTGGACAGGTATAAAAGTCATATCTTGGAGCTGTTTCAAAACACAGACCAAAATTTTTCATGTGATAAAGCACTTATTAATTCTGTAAACACAATGAAATCAGCAAGGAAATTACTTTTATCACTCAGTTTGACTCACTGGTGGGGCTTCTTTCTCTGTGAAACCTGAATTGGGTAAGAGACCTTTTGTAAAATATGAATTGGAGCTGCTTTGCATGGTCTCCAAAAGTGCTACGCAGCTCACCTGCCTTTGGGGTGGATAGAGAGAAATGACTGTGTCGTTGTTGTTCATATAGTATCATCTTCCAAGGTATACAGTATTTGCTTGAGATAGAAAAAACAAAGTATTTTTTTCTTGCTAGGTAAACTGATGTTAACAACAGCTGGAATGTGTCTTAGGAAAGCTGCTGGTTGGAAGCATTTGAGACCTTGGCAGTGGGATAAGGCTGCCCTGTTCCTGCCTGCTGTGAATAATTATGCGATACGTGGTCTGGTTCAAGCCAATTAAATACTGCAGCATGAATCTATGACCATCATGGGCCAAATGGTAGCCACGGGGTTATTTATTGAGTTGGAAAGTGCAGGAGATGCGACCACAAAAGCACATAAAACACCTGAATGCTAATGTAGGATCCCACCTCTAATGTGCTGTCCATGATAATTACATATGTTGTAAAACAATGGAAAGAAATCTGAGGGCTCTTGAAGAAAAGCCCAGGGGATTATTGTGAGCACATAAAATTCCAAACAGCTTGGGATGTATCTACCTGATGGAAAGTGGGTGAGGGAAGAGTTATTATTCCAACAGAAATATCCTAAAATGCTTAATTCAAGTTACAATTGCATATTTTTATCTTCAGCCAACTGGTTTGGATTTTTAGAAACTGATGTTAATTTAAGTCTGTATCTGTTTATTTTTATATTTGTTGTACAAAAGAGAAATTGTGACTTTACTACACAAATATTATTCGAGGTCCTGGGTGCTATTAATTTAAACATACCTCCACCAGAATTAGGGGCGATCAGGTCCTCCAAGGCAGTCATGATAAATCAATTACTTGCAATCGTGTGTGCTAGCTATTCATATATAGGTGGGACAGTACCAGTTTTTAGCCAAATATTTACTGATTTTATTTCTGATACCAAAATATTTCTCAGCTGAATATATTTCAATGCAGCTTAAAGATGCAGCACATCTTTATACCACCAGATCTGTTCCTCCGTAGACCCCAGCTCAGCAGATTAATAAGCACGTGCCAACTTACTGCAGTGTTTGGTTAAACCCTTGGTAAAGCTGGTGCTGCCTGGTTGTTCTTTTCCATTAAACTTGTTTTTCAAACCAAGTTTGCCAGCGTGGACACTGCCATTGTAGAGCATCTGGCTCAGCACAGCCGAATCTCCAGAAAACACAACCGGCACGAAAGCCGGTTCTTCATTTTCAGACATTCAGCTGATTAAGGAGTCTCCAGTTGGTCAGTTGTGCAGTCTAAATGTTTAGGGCCAGTTCATAGAGTTGCTTTTTTTTTTTTTTTCTATGAAAAATGATGTATTTTACTTCCTATGTACAAAAGTTTCTTGTAAATTTTTGTGTGCTTTTGCATGTTTTTCAAGGGGCCGTGTGTTTGTTTATAAACTATAATTTTTTTCTAAATACAGAATTGTAAAATAACCCCTTCACCCCCATTTTCTTTTGATTTCTGAATTATTTGTGAAATAAAACTTTCCCAGAATGACTGCTTCCCTTGTCTTTAATGCTCAGCCAGAGCTGGGGTTGAATTTAGAAGAGCTATTTGGGATTAGTCCTTTTTGGGATTACTCCTGGGGACTGGAGTGTCCCCTGGAGAGCCCAAGCAAGGCGAGTCTGTTCCACAAACAAATAAATAAAACTGCCCAGTACCCAGGCATTAAAAATCAACCTTTACCCCATCAAGAATAAGATGTATCCTTTCCTGAAACATCCTGGGAGTAAGAGAAAAATCAGTATCTGTCCCTGCAATAGAAGGGCTGACGTAAATTATTGGGTTGAAAAAAGTGTTTAATGAAGTAGTGCTGCAAAATACAAATGAGATGAACAAATCCCTCTCCACCTGGCCAGGGTGTTGTTAAAGGTACCCTTATTTTTCTGAAGGGAAAAAGCATACAAGTGATTTATTTTTTTTTCTTTTGTAATTCCGCTTGAAATTTTCTCCAAGCTCGTACTTGCTGACAGCACCACAAATCAAACCAGGTTGTTTCATGGTAATTCAACACCATCTTGGTTAAAAGAGCAACATGACAAGGAGGTTCACAACTCAACCTCCAGGCCATGAGCACCATGTGGCTTTTGACCAAAAATGTGGACTGGAACATGGGAGGGAGTCCCAATTGACAAGAAAGCCATGAAATTTTATGTTTTCCATTACATATACAGGAAGGTGAACATAAAATACAGAAATGTCTGTATTACTCCAAGGCTGGCCTGATACAGTTCTGGCTGAATGGTATTTGCCCCTAAAACCCAAACCAAGGACTTTCAAGATCACGCTGTTATTGGGCTGCCAGTGATTTCTACATAAGTGAAGATTTCATGGCTACCGCATGCTCTGCAAGTACAAACTACCTATTTGAACTCGTTAATGCCAATTCTCACTGCTGCAATAAGATCTCCCTTGCTGAAAAATATGGGGGAAGATTTTCACAAGAAGAGCTTAAAAGTAAGCAGAGAAGGGCATTTGGACTAATGGTTATGATAATGCTGAGGCTGCTCAGACCACCCTACTCACTGGTACAGTTGTTTGATTTCCTATTTGCTAGTGCTACAAAAATGCCCCAAAATATTATAGCGAAATTTAGGTCCTGGTTAGCCTATAGGAAAACAGCATCATATGCATGATTTAAGGCTGATGTTGCCATCCTTTGTGCTAGCTCCCATCCCTTTGATATTGACTGTCGTTTTTCCAAGTGTTGTCTCCTCCTGCTCAAGCCATGTGCTTTATTGTGTGCTCATCAACAAGAAAATGCCATTATCACGAGTGCTGCGTGAGAGCAACGTCACAGACAAAGCCGCGTCTTCTGCAAGGATGCAAGTCAGGCACGTGAAGACTTGGAGCAACACACAAAGAGGTAGGAGCAAAATTTAATTAAATTTTTCCTTTAGCTGGAGGTGGGTTTTGGGTTCATGCTTTAGTGAAGACTGGAAGGCTGAATGTAAGTAGAGTGGAAAAGAAAGAAAAACCTCATTGGATCTGAGTTGGGGGTAGTAGCCTACAAAAGAAGCGAATCTGAGAACCCTGTTTTCCACCTTTGCTGGGAATCCTCTGGGATGAGCAGGTTTCAGGGCTCTCCCTGCTCGCTGTTTCAAGAGAAAAGTCCTGTTTTCTGTTGCTCTGCTTTCTCCTGCCTGCTCCTCACCTCGTGCTGAGCTCATCATAGGTTATGTATAGCGCGGGCATACCTTGGGGTGGGTGTTCTTCGGAAAACCCACATCCATTTATAAGGATGCGCCCAGGCGATGTTTTCAAAGCCACTTTGCAAACTACAGGGTTGGTTCTCATTTATACTAAGGACCTACTTTAAGGCACTTAGAAGACATTTATGCCACTTTAGGGTGTGGACAGAGCAGTGTAAAGAAGCCTCAGTGTAAACAGAAACCACCCTTATATCTTGTTGACAGCGGTTAAAATAAGGTCATGGAGCTACATCAACAGACAAGGTCTCCCTTATACAGACTCTTCTCTGCTGTGTTTGCTCCTCACCCTTCGTGCCATGTGAGCAGCAAGGGCTAAAAGAAGCGACCCTCATCATCTGCTGCATAGCCGAGCACATCGCAATGCTGTCAGGTGTCAAATTGTATGTAAAGCTATTTATAGTGGGCTGAGAGTCAGGAGGCTCAGGTGGAATATTATAGCTGGAGGAGAAGGGAGCACAGCCTTAAAAAACAAATTCAGTGCTTAAAAATGCCTTTTAAGTAAGTTTTGCTACTTATAGGCTTGGGGCTCCTCTGGGTTAGGGGCTATGGGTGACCATGACCCCAAGAGAGGAGCTGCCAACACACACTGTCCTGAGAAGGGCTTGATACTGATGCTCAGGTTCTTATTTCACTAGTGGCTTAAAGGGTCTTTTTTCTGCACATCCCTCTTTTGCACTTGTGGAAGCCGAGAAAATACCATCTATGAACTATGCCAGGGGGGTAGAGGATGAGTTTGTCAGAAACAAATCTTAAAAGCAGCCTGATCTCCTTGCCTACCAGCTTAACAGGCCTTCTGAGTAAGGAAAAAAAAGAGTAAAAACCTGATAAAGGTGGACGGTAGGAGGGTTTTGATACCATCTCACTTGATGTACGTGTAATGGAAATATTGTTTAGACGAATGCAAGCAGGCTCCAAAACGGGATCAGTAACTGTTCCTATCTGGAGAGTATTTCTCAATGGTTCACAGCTAATATCTGTTTCATTTCATTTGTTTAAATCTATGGAGAACTGTCCTCTGCAGGCAACATTTCAGCCTGTTTCTGACCGATATTTTCATTAATAATCTGTTTGGTAGAATAGCGAATATGCTTATTAAATCTGCACAGGGATGATGTTCAGAGTGGAGAAGGATTGAGAGTGTTCTGAAACATAGGGCCAGAAAACAAAAATCACTCTAAAAGTTGAAGAAACAGTCTGCAAAAATAAACTGGCACATCGAAGGAAGGAATACAAGGAATAATAAAATAGTAAAGATGGAGACCAACCAGTAAGGCAGTAACTCAACCCAACTGAGATTAATAAAAAGTCAAAAGCATCACACTATTGCCAAGGAGGTAAATGTCATCTGAGATGTGCAAAGGTGGACACAGTCTGCAAGACATGTGAGTAAAGTTGCGGTTTTGCTTTGTGCTTTTAAAGTCTGCAGTGCAGGATGATGTCTGAGTTTGTACAGTATTGCCCCAAAAAGTGTGCAACCAACTGTGATGAATCCAGGAGGAAGCAAAGAGAGTGACCTGAGAATAAAACCACCCTCGAGAAAGGGTCACTGAGGATGAGAAAGGAGAGGGAGAGAACTCTTGAAGTGTCTGAAGGTACCACAAGGGGAGAGGGGCATTTGCTCTTCATGCCCAACGAGGCCCCACTGAGAAGTGATGGGCTTAAGCTGTAGTAGGAAGCGTTGAGATTGGCCGTTAGGAAAGGTTCTAACTGGAACAGATACTCTACACTGTTTTTTCAGGTCATCGTTCAAGTTTTTTAAGAAAATACTGCGTGGCGGCTCCCAAGAATGGGACAGCAACTGCTAATCCTGCTTTGAGTGGACGATTGACTAGAAACTATCTCGATGGCCCTCCCAACTGTAATTCCTATAATTTTCAGGGCTAAAAGAAACATATGAAATCATATGAAAAAGTTTATGATCTATTTGGACTGAGAAGGTACACAATCGTGGTCTGGTATTGTCCCATGGGTGACCCAGATGATGACCTTCTACTAGAAGTGGTCTAAGTAAAGGTGTGCAGTGTCATGTCAGGATGGATCGAGACAACAAAAATTAGTCACTGTTCTCCTAATTGTTGTTATTTTTTTTTCCTTGTAGGTCTTCTGGGAAAACAAATGATTCCTGTAGGATCCTGAGGTGGATTTGCAGATGGACCCATGGACTTCCTGCCATGTCTGAGGTACAGTACTGACGACAAACCTGGAAAAATGTTGATCTGAAACGTTAGCATGGGGTGATTTAGGGCATCCATGTAGGAATGTCACTGAGCAGAGTGACACAAACTGAGTGTTGGCTGTTGGAGAACATCACAAACCACTGCAACGCAGAGGAGGCATCTCGTACTGGTGCCAGGCGTGTTGCACCATCTGAGGACAGGCTTTTGGTAGGAAAATGGAGACCATGGAAATTTTCTCATCTGCAGAGTCATGAAACAGTCTCAGGCGTCTGAGGGCACCCAGCCAGCTCAGCAGGCTGCGTTCCCCTTTCCAAACACATGGGTGAAGTCAATTTGTCTCAAACCATCACAGTAAAACGGAGCTAAGTAGCCTACTGCTGGTCAATGTTTTTCTGGGGAGCAGCTTCTTTATGAGAAGATGTTGATTTTTGTAAATTTGTTTGGACAATAACCATTTTAATAAGAACGATAAAATTATGAAAATGTTTGAGTTTTGATGAGCTCAAAACACTTCAGTCTTGACGAAGAAAAGGACTTCAAAAGCCAGCTCTAGCTGATGGTGTGGACAGCTCAGGATGTAGTTCCGGAAAATGCTTCTGATCCTCTTTTGAGGAGAGTAACTGGAAAAATGGTAAATGCCTGGCCCCTCAGCCTTGTGCACAGCATGATGTGATGGTGAGGTCTCGGTGTGGAGGGGACCCCGATTCCCCCTGGGTCTCCTGCGCTGACGCAGAAGAAGCTTGTGTGAGGTCTCTGCTCTTCTCTTATATAATCCATGACTTCAGATAAAATCAATGCCAAGTACCCAAAAAAGGGATTGTGTGTGCTCGCTCACAGTCTCTTCCCGTAATCTGAACACAGCGTTCGACTGTGACAGTTTTTGCCAGTAAAAAGAGAGGTTTTTCCTTTGCCTTGAGATCCAGATTTAAAATTAGCTGCGTCTCAACAGAGCCATCGGCAACGATCCCTGCCAGGCCCAGCGCTCGGCGGTGGAGGTTCAGGGCCATAAAAGAGCCTGGCAGCCCAGTTTAAACAGTGACCAGAAAAGTTTGTTCAGGGAGGACTCCCTGGCTGTTAACAACAGGAGCCTCCATTAGCTCCTACGTCGAGAAAACCAGTCAAACTTTATAAAAATACTCCTTAAAGTAAATATTAGCAAGTCACAGATACTAAATATTCATAATTCATACATTTGGAACAGAAATATCAGCAGAATCTCTAAGGCAGGTCTTTTTTAGTGTGAAATATTACAGAATTGGGTATGTGTTCCTAGCTGCAGGTTTGGAGCTGCTCCGAGGTCTTGGGTCAACGAAGCTGGTCGGTGTCCGTCCCATGGGGAACAGCTTGTTTGGAAGGTACCCAAGCAGGGAGGGTGTTGAGCAGCCTTCCCTGTCCTGGGGTCAGTAACGGGGCACTTCTGGGGAATCAAAGGGTTTCACTCTATACTTGCAAATTTCAAATAAATTAGGTTTGTTTTTTTTTTTTTACATTGCCAGTCTGACCTCTGAAAAAAAAAACCCACCTCAACACCACAACCCCAAACCAACCACATTTATGCAAAGTTTATGCAACCACCCAAATCCCCAAAGTGCTTTTGTTCTGTTAAGGAGCAAAATGCAGTGAGAGCCACCCCTCATTTTTCTAGGGAGGCAGTTTTAAGTGCAAAGAGGTTTTGTTGATTGAAATGAAAAGAAAAATAATTCAGAGTTTTTAAGAGTGAAATTGCAGTTATTTCAGTCATTTCTTTTCATGTCTGAAAGCATGGCTTCTTAAAAGTTTGTTGGCACTGAAGAGTATTAATGGAAAATTTTAATTAGTGGGTTTTTTTAGTTTCCCATGGTGTATAACCAGCTGACTCATGGTGTAGACTGAAGTGTTGTCTGAGGAAAAAGGGGAGCAAATTTTTGCTAGAAACTAAGAAGGAGTATCAACATGATGCTGAAATTGTCCAAAAATGCTGAGGATGTTTCACCTTTACCCTGAAAGCACGTGGAAGAGCATCGCTATCAGCTCTGCCTTCTTCCAAGAAGACTATCTTCTGTGAGATATTTGACCATGATTCTTTGCTTCAGGTAAAAGTAAAGGAAAGCAAAGGTAAAAGCAAAGGAAATTTCTCACAAGGATAGGACAGCCACAAGCAGCCTAGCTTTTCCTGAGCTAACTTTTGGGCTTTCTGGAAATTAATGGGTGGTTTTCCAGCTTGGCAGGCAGACCTCTTCATATTGATGTCTTCCCAGTGGGACTTCCTCAGAGAAAATGAGGTAGAACAGCTAACTCAGCCGGTCAAATAGCACCAAGATACACGTAACCTGGAAGGCTGCCGAGGATTACAAGCCTGGACGAAACCCCAATTTCTGCTGTTGCTTCAGTGACAGATATCATTGGTTTTGTGCTTGATTACTGACAAGCAGACAGACCCTGGTAACTACTCCATTTGCAGACATGGTTTAAACTCCCATGTGTTGCAGCACACCGATCTGCCGCCTTGCTGGGGTACAGTGATTCTTTGTGTCTTGATAAGCTGCATCCCATCCGTGGGAGCATCTCAGTTTTGGTAAACAGGTAAAGGCATCGTTCCCACAGCTGGGGGTGTTCCCACCAACACCTCTTACCTACCAGCCCTCTGGGCACAGTAATTTTGGCAGATGTGGATTTCTCATCAAAGCCTCACTTTGTGCTGAGCTCTCCCGTGCCTTCTCATTATCACCCACCGACCAGTCTAGTCTTCTGTGATCTCTACCTTTAATTAACAGCAGACTGCACACCCCTGGGACTTGCAACCCCCCACCTCCCTTGGACGACTGCAGAGAAGGGCACGGGGGGTGGTGGAGGCGGCAATTTGTAGGCACAGGCTGTGCTCAGCATTTCGTTAATGGTGAGGGAAGTTTTTCCTGGGAGAGCAATGTGGCAAGAAAACTATTAGAAGAGGAAGGAAAAATGAGCCACTTAATTCCTTTTTAATTAATGTGCTGAAAATTAACATGGATTTCAACATCTTTTTTGACTGCAGCAGGAACCCAGAATTGCAAAGGATGTGAAGGCACAGGTCCCCTTTCTGAAAGAGAGGCTCCCAAAATGCTGTCAGGACCTAATTTATGGAGTCATTAAGCCAGGATCTGAGCTAGTCGATGCACTTCTGCCCTAAGTTTGTCTGCTCGGGATTTGCACAGGAATCCCAGTTCTGTACAAATTAGAGGCTCTAAACCAGCCAGGGAAGAGAATGCAGATTTTCTGGAGTAGCGGCATCTTTGTGAGGCTGTCTTTACAGGACAAATGATGTCCAGCATGGAAGAAACAGGAAAGGAGATGGTATCAAACCATGCCTCTGGTTGTGGATGGCTGTGCTGTTACAGCTCACATTAAGAAAGAGGTATAGGCGATGTCTCCCATGGGTATCTGCAGGGCTGTAGGATGGGGTCTGTAACATGGGCGCAAGAATGAATTTTCTAATTAAACGGTCATGAGTGGTCCTCATGATTTGATGTAGGATATTGCATGGCAAAAAAAGAAGCAATCGAGCACCACAGGAAACCCACAGACTTGAACTGCAGCTGCGTAAGTCCCAGTCTGCAAACTGCACGGCTCTGATTCACGTGTACGTGATGCACTGTTTGGTAACAGCTGCCTACTAAATTGCAATTATCTTGATGCTCATTTCCTTATTTGCTTTATTGAGGTCTGCCTTAGGCCCATTGTTAAAATAACTACAGAGTGTTGGTGGGCTGATGTGGGGCAATGTCAGGCCATTGCATCACTTGGTGTTTGAATGGAGTGTCTTGCACAGAAGATCCCCTCTGGGCACTGCAGTACCTCTTCCTGAATATAATCACCTCTCGTTAAGCCCCATTAGACTGCTGGAAGCTCTGTGACTTGGACACCAACCCTCCTGAAAGTGAGTCAGTGGGTGGTGAGATGACATCACACCTTACCCTGCAACCCCATTGCATGATGCAACATGAACTTTTGGTGTTTTATGGCAAGAGAAGCAGTTACGGGGCAGGAAAGGCATCTATTATTCCAAATCCAAAATGAAGACACTGTGAGAGATGACCTGTGATGCACAGCAAATATGAGAAGGATGTTTCCAAGTACGTCTTGACTTCAGGGAACAGGATATGACTGTGATGGTTCTGATGGTTGCATCCTCTTGGATGTTCAGTCACTCTTCTATCTCACACCAGCTGGGACAGTTGTCCACAAACTTGTCATTGTAGCATGGTGCAGAGTTAGTGTTCCATGGACATGGGTATAGTTTATTTTGTATTGGGTAGTTGATAACAAGACAGGAGGAGGTAAATTAACTTTAATGAAGTTATGAACTTTTATGACTGTATTTTGGTGAAACATGTATGAGAAACGCAAGAACGTCTCAAGAGAGAGTGACATAACGATTGTAGTTCTTGACTGTAACAAGAGCAGACACAGAGGTCTTCATGATGTGCCATGGGAAGCGGGCCAGGAGATGAATTCAGCTGCCAAGTACTGCCTGTCAGCAGGAGCCCGTATTGCTCTGGGTGAGTGATATATGGATTCTGGACAGGAGGGCTGGGAAGAAGAAAGGTTTCTTGTCTCCTTATTAATGAAGCCAATTATTCCCTTCCAGAAGTAGGGAAGGCAGACGTCAAAGATGTTATTACATGGTTTGTAAGCCGTATTTGGCTGATTCAAGATTTGCAGTCTTTGTGCCTCATCTCAATAAAAGTGAGAGCTCCTCATGTCCTTGTTCACCCAGAGGAACCAATCTTAATCATGAGATTTGAGCCAAAGAAATGAGGGTCATGTCCTGAGACATAGAAAAGGCAACCACACTTTGAAACTTACTAGATTTTCCTTCATTGTGCTTTTTCTAATGTTTGATCCCTCTAGGCAGCCTGACTCACAGCTTTGAGAAAGAGAGAAACAGGTATTGGCTGCTCAGAAAGCCAATTGCTAGAAACTACACCCAACCACCACACTGGACTGCCAAATTCCTTGTGTGGATGATTTCCAACTAAAATTTCCCATTAGTAGTAATCAAAGGATGCAAACGACAAGAAGTTCCATGTCGTGCACTTCACTCCACCAGCCTTGTACTCCTCTTTACCCCTCTCTTGTCTTCTTTGACATAATGCCCACTAGTATGAATCTGAGATTTATTTTTGGAATGGACATAAGATTGCCTGGTACATCTTCAAAAAACATGTTAACTCAGGACATTGTTTTGATCATAGAGCAGATAAACAGAGCTCTGTACTCTGCTTTATGAGGTATATGCTGCAAGAAAGCAACTTGATTTTGTCAATAGACAGCAGAGCATGCAGTAGCTATTTGTTTAGCATGGAACATAGATGCACAAGTCATTTGGAGAGATTTGGTGTCTGCTTTGGCAATGTTGATTTAAGGCACGGCCATTTTCCCATCAAAACTCTTTTGGAAGAAAGTTGAACTTCTGACACATGAATTTTGTAGCATTTTAAGTAAGTAGATTGGGCATGCTCTCCTGGGAAGATGAGAGCACGCCCAATTCAGATACTAAAGTCACACGTTGCTTGAAACCCTTTTTCCATGCTCCAGGAAGTTGGTGGGCACACATAGTGTGTGTTGCTCTTTTGCTTTACAGAAAACCCCTCTAACCTGTCCTGTAGGTGTGTCACCCTGACTTCTGCCATTTCATGGTACAGATTTGGACAGTAAGAGAGGGAGGTCTTGCATTATACTCTGAACATTACTATCTTGGGGTACTTCTGATTTTGATAGAAGCATGCTCTTATTAGACACAATTTCTCTGTCTTGTGATAAATCTTCTGATCTGTTTGGATGTCATGGAGAATCTATATAGCTGGTCTCAGGTATCTAGGAAATACAATTTGTAATCCTACTTTCAACTCTTTAGCCAGATGAATGAGAATCCTAAAGGAAAGTTCCATCTCAGATATCTCTTTATTCCTTATGAAAGAAAACTGATATTCTGCTTTGGATTTGCAGCACTTGAATACGTGGCTTGGATTGTCCTGAGACAATGAGACTTAAATTGTAAATGCTTTGTTCAGGGTTTGAATGGGACACCCAGTTTTTCAAGGCACAGTGAACCTTCATAGGTAATATCTGAGGTGGTGTAAGCTGGCACAGCCTCACTGCAGATGATGGACCTACTTCACGTTTTGGCTGCAGGTGTTTACAAGCTAAAAAAACACATGCTGTTGCTGCCAACAGAGTAAGATATATAAAGTCATGCATGTTAAACTCAACCCCATGTTGAGGGGCAGTTCGACTAAAAGCTATCTCGTTACTGTCCAAGGTTCGGAACATGACCTGGTGGGGCTTCAAGTCTTAGCCGTGAATTATGCCATTGCTGATGGTGTTTTCCTGTTACAGTTGGAAAGGCTACATGGATTCAGACAGAGCTGCCCTCTCCCAGGTAATCACAGGGGTCTGGAAATAGAAATAAATGTCACATGGCATTTTTTCGGACTGACTGCTTGCTCCTCTGAAGTATATGGTGTACCAAGAGACCAGTGTCAGCAAATATATCACTCTTCACTTACTATAATGTTATTTCTAGAAGTTTGCTTGGTTTACAAAGAACAGAAATCTGATAAAATGTTTGGATTAAGCACAGGGTAAATTCAGCTGTTCTACAGATGTGAAATGATAGAAAGCCATTTGGTTCTGTCTCTTTTGAAAACAAACCAGCTCTTTCACTTCAGCATGCAGTCTCCTAAGCACTGTCACAACCCCTCCACCCCAGCAGAAAGAACAAATATCCTCCTCATGCTTTCACTGCTGGAAACCCATCTGCAAGAGATGTGTTTTAGGCTTTGTACATGAATATAGTTTTCACAGTCTCAGGGATCTTTGTGAGTAAAATGGTGTGAGTGGTGCAACTATGACGAGCTGTAAATAAAATGGGAAACGGTGTTTAATAAGAATAATTTAACCATGAAGTTGACTTTGTTGTTACTAATCTGTTTTCTTGAGCTGAATTTCTGTGAGGACATTGTCAAAGTTCAAGGATCTCCTACATCCATTTGTCCATCGGATGAACCCAACTCTTCTCCTGGCCTTCAGGTTTCTTCACATTTCCTCATGTACCCAGCTGGAATTGCAGGTAAATGTTATGAGAGACTCTTTACAGCTTTTCTGATGGAAAATTGATACCTGTCTCATGATTCCCGTGCATATAAATCTAAAACACATGGCTGCCACACTATTGTCCTTTACCCTTTTTATGTATTGCAAGGCTTTTTGGTAATACACTCTATTTTCTCTTCTGTTCTGCTCTCTACATGGTGATGCACTGGAAGATATTAAACAACAAAAGAGCAAAGAAGGTATGTTTTATATTATTTTGTTTATAAGAACACTCTTGACTGGTAAATAGCTACACCCTTCATAAGTGTTTCCAATTTTCTCTTTGAAATATGAAAGAAGTAAAGCTTTCAACAAGCAACTCCTCTTTGTCAAGTATTTTTCTTGTTTTAGGATACCCAAAGAGTTTGAAAATCAGAATGTTTCCAGAAAACATGAAAGTTTGGGCAATCTTTTTAAAAAGTAAGCTCTGCAAAGTTCAAGCTGTGACTGTGAAGACATGATGTTCATGATGCCGATTGCTCCATGCTGAGTAGAGCATCTTTCTGTGTGGGAACCATTGTGGGATCTGTAAAAAGACACGGCAGCCATATAAATCCACTTGCATGACAGACTTCATCTGGTTTCTTTCTTATTAAATTCAGCAAAAAAACTTCTGGTTCAACAAAACAATAGCTTGAGACGTACAGGGAAGAAGTGTACCTTCAGAAACACTGCAGTGGCATGGAGTAAGGTATTCTTGTGACGATCATTTCTCAGAAACAGATGACCAGACCATGACATTTCAGTGCTACTTCTGTGTTGCTCCCACCAGCACAAAATTATCACAAAAAAGCTCTTATTTACCAGCTCATTTCTTTCCACTGGGAGAATTTCTGAGTGCATGCCTGATACTTGGTCTCGTTCCCGAAACATGGCACAGAGGTGGGGTTCTCCTAGATTTCACCATGACAGAATTTGAAAAATTAAATCCAAAAGTGAGGTGGACCATATTCAACTTATTCTAGGTTTCCCTTAAGTCCTCATTAAAGACTTTTTGGTTTTGCTGTAGCTGGGATGTTTTCCTTTAAATGTGTTGCTGTCTACTGTACTGGTCTACACTTCCAAAGAGTGTTATTTCAACCCAGTTTAAGGTCACCTTGAGAGTGGCTAGGCTTGGCATAGCTGATTCTGGACCCAGGACTCACTGCTGATCTTGAGTTGTTGGCTGATTACACGAAACATTTTATTGACTAAGTCTGAATAAAGCCTTCAATTAAGGTTATAGTAAATAAGATTCAAAGTTAAAGCACTTTATGGCAAAATGGGCTTTTAGGAACTAGTTATATTAAGAGTAATGATTTGATTAGAGAATGAGAAACAGGACTGAGAAGACGGAAATCTGACCTCAGCAATAAAATGCGCATAGCTGCTTTTTTTTTTTTTTCTTGGAAACTGGTGTGCAAAGGTACAATTATACAACATGGCCAATGTTTCAGCAAGCCAATGCAAACGATTTGTACTTTTCATTACTCCGGGCATGTGCACAGCATTTTGCTTTGCTTTAAACTTTCACGCCAAATCCTCTTGCTTTGTATGCAGCACAAAGAGGTTGCAATGTGAGGGCTGGTGCTAGGACGCTCCAGGGCTGGAAGTGGTGGAGATGCTCATGGAGGTGAACTGACCATGCCGAATCGCAGGGATGTTTGGCTCCTCCAACTCAGAATAAACTTCTGGGCACTACCAATCAATAGAGTCAAATTTAAGGGCATTTGTAAGCAGATTGTAATTTGTAAGAGCAACGAGGGCAGATAGTGTGGGTCACATTGTTGGAATTTGCTGAAATTGGAGCTGGAGGGGAGGGTACAGACACAGCCAAACACCCACACAACTCCAGCTCCAACCTTTACTGACTTTTGCAGTATTTGATTTGTTATTTCCTTAGAAAACCAGGCTAAGGGCCCAGCAGCAGATTGTTTTCAAGCTCTTAGTGTCTCAGTTAGAAAGGAAAGGCTTTATTCCCAAAGTGGATAACTTCAGTATCACTGGAAGTGCTGAATGGTGTTTGCATTCTAGTTATTCTTTCTTCTGGTCTCCTTGCAGGAGAAAGCCTGTCCCAGGAGCAGGGCACATACAGTTGGATCCTACTGCTGAAATGTTACTGAGGTGTCCTCTGGTTTGTTCATGAACATGCAACCAAGTGGACTAGGAAGCAAGGGGCTAGATATGGAGAGGATGCATCAACATGGACTGCAGCTCTGTGCCTGGTAGGTGCCCTCCATGTCTGTGTGGAGGATTCTGTTATCTTTGTCCCAGCAGCTGCCCCATTTAATTATAGCGGGGTTCACATAGGGCTGCTATAAGGGAGGGAGATGATGTCTTCCTCTGCTGCCCAGCTCTTCTGTGAGCAACCAAGCTTCTCTTCCAGATTGTGTAACCAAGGGAAGAACAAAGCCCAAGAAAGTGTCTTTGAGGGCAATGTCTGCAGACGGGGCACTGTGGTAGGACGGATGAGTCTCCTCTTGTTTGCACTTCAACAGTTGGCTTTGGCAGCCTCAGAGCCATTGCAGCTCATGAGCATCAAAGGGTTCCTGTTTGGGTATGGGCAGACCAGACTTCCCTGGAGGAAAAAGCAGGACCACATTATTCAAAGTAGTTGCATGTAATTGAATAAAGAAGCTCGGCGCCTTGGAGGGGGAGGTATGGCCACCATTAAGTGTCTCAACATTTCACATAGAAGTTGCAGAAGACTTAGGTCACGGGAAGGCCTCCCAGAATAAAGAGTGATCAAATACAAATACACAGTAGCATTTGAAAGTCTGGTGAGAAATAATTATATTGCATTAGCTGTATAATTACATACAAGGCCACCAATGCTTTAATCACAAAAAGGGTTTGGAGATACTATATGTACACGCTGCCAGAGGCCCCTCCTTCTCTGCCTAAAGAAGGGGTGCAAGGAAGGCAAAGTGTTCCTGTGTGGCTGAATCTCAAGCACTGTTTTAGTATAGAGTTTGCCACTTGTCCATTTAGTCTTACTTGGTCTAATTAAACTATGATATCTCCCCACAAACCTGACCGCATTTACCTCCTCAGAGGTTTTTAAAAGCTCTTCAATCGCTGTGTCTGTCACGTTTCATGAGAGGCAGGTGTCAGCATTAGAGATAGTCATTAGGAAAAAACAAAAGCTAACCCCCAAAACAATAGGAAAGGTCAAGCCTGGCAAACTAATAACATGTCTGTCAGGGTTGATGGTTTTTCATAGGGAAATATATCACTGGGTTGCAAAGGTTTTAATGCTGGTAGTGACTGGAAGGACTGTAAAACCAGGAGGAGAAGCTGCACATGCAGATAATGTAGGTCCATGCAGGACCCTGTTTTTTAGGAGTGTTTTGCGTATTTTGTTACTTCAAGCAGCACCATTTCAGGTGTAGCTGAGCGGTGATTCATAAGGCAGCACAAAGCTAAATTAATTCTCTAAGATTGCTGTTTCTTCTAATGAATGTTTCTCCAAAAGCCTTGGGATGCAGAACGGAACATAGCTTTCTGCTAGCTGGAAGGGTAAAAGTAATAATGACAACACAAAACGTTTCATGTGTTCTTTGTGCAGAAGAGGTGAACAAATTGTATAATTTGAGAAGCCATTTAACTGAGTTTGGATGTTATGTTCTAAAGTGTGATTGTATCAACTCATTTGGTGGGGCTGCAAGATACGAGCTACTCAGCAAACATTTCCATTTACTTTACCCAACTTCTTCATTGAAGTGTTGAAACACTGCATTGAAGCCCAGTGTAATACAAGATGAAGAGATTTAGACAGAATTTAAACATGTGCCTTTTATATTATTATTATTTATTTTATTTTATTTTATTTTTTTTTATATTTTTTTAATGTATCACTGGCAAACACCGTGTAATAATTCCACTGGCCTCAGTAGAAATGTCCTAGTCTGAACACAGCATTTTTCAGATCCGAATCAGCTTGTGTTTGTGGAAGTTTTATGTCATTTTGCAAAGTTTATTTTCTCAAATGAGAAAGAAATATCCAGAAATATCATGACTTCTACAGAAAACAAGTTGGAGTAGGCCAAATAAAACGACAGTCTCCATTTGGTAGGGAGAAGAGATGATGCAATTAGCTGATTTTTATTAAGAAATGAGTAGAGGTATGAATTTGATATATAGCCTTTTTCTGGCCAGAAATATCATGGTGTACAGAGCAGAAAGGATAAACAGCTAAATGCTTTAGCAAAAATGACCTGTGTCTACGTCCATACTCAGATATCGTTCAATTATAAGAATAAAGAGGTGAAAAAATAGACTAAAAGAAATGTGCTTAATTTATTTTCCTTCTCTGTTGTACCACTTTCCAGTTTCCTCCAAATCTCTAAAACTAAGAAAAAAACCCTACTGAGCCTTTGAGAGAACCCTGTTTCTGTACATATTCTTCTGGAGTTTGGTTTTGTTTATAGTTCGTGGATTTTTTTTTTCCCCCGCTTTTATAATCTAAGCAGGTACAAGCATATGGAGGAGAAAGAAAAAGAGGTGGTTGTGCTTGGGTCAAATAGAGAAGGATGAATCTTGCTCTTATGCTTGACCAGATTACACCATCACTGAGCACTAGACAACACCATGATAATTTTCACTGATTTCTATGGGTTATTGTCAGGTGTTCTGTGTTGAAATAAGGGATCTAAAAATCTGGCACCTGTCACTCATTCAAGTTTTGGTAGACACAAAGTTTTATACAACCACTTGAAATTCAGGGGATTGGCTGAACCCTCAAACCTTTTAAAACAATGTCAATTAACAGTGAGAAGAGCACAGCTGGGTGACTTATTCTCCTCCCTGAAGCAAACTCAATAGCAGAAGCATTTATCACCAAAGATTCCAGAGCAGTAACTGAGCTTGCTATGGCTTGGTGGCCTGAATGGGGATCCGTGAGATCATATATACCCTCTAGCACCTAATGAGAGTCAAGTGGTCCATGCTGAACATCTGGGCTGCCTCTGCATCCCTGGAGAAAGACAAACATCCCCAAGGACCTCCAAAGGTCTTCTATCGATGACTGAGAGACCAGAGAAGGAGCACAGCTCATTACCTTAGATGGGATCTCTCATTCTCTACAAGCCAGTTGAAGACTTGTCCTAAAGAGATCAGGTCTTCATTGAGGTAAGGAAAGTCTGTGTCGTGGGAGGAACAAGGAGGCTAATTCAGTTTAAACTGGTGTTAAAGGCAGCCACCAGTGAGGTGATGTTATTGGACTTGGCTGTATGAGATACAGGATTTGTAGGGAACCCACAAGCCCCTCTAGGTCCTGTCATTCCATCTGAAAAGTGGGATTTGACATCTCCAGGTGCCATCATTGCTGCTCTCTCTCTGTAACCAAACCCAATAGCTGTCCTGCTTTTATTATAATGTATGTGTTTAATTACGTGTCTCTATGAAAATATTTCAGAGCTGTGGTCGACAAATCATCGTGTGTGGCTGACCTAGCAAAGCCAACATCTGCCCAAAACTGTGTTTTCATGAATGTGAGTACATCTGTTCTTGCTGCTACATCTATTTTTGAAGGTGTATCAACAAATGCATTTTGGGTTTGACCTCACAGAAGGCCAATGGTGTAGTAGTCATCTCTTTCATTAATCAGCCTTAGATCATTTGCTCGATTTGGTAACAGTTTTGTGTTGTTCTTTTTCTCTCTTTCATTGGTGAGTTGCTGAAGCAATGTTTGCAAAATATTTGGTTTACATGTGGCAAAGCGTGAAATGTCACTCAGGATGAAGCCCAGGCTGGCAATGGTTGGCTGCTTCAGAGATCTTTTTGGGTACGGTCCCTTGCCATGACATCTGCAAACAAAAACCAGAGTTGTCTGAGGTCATGTCACCAGAGGTAAATTTGAGCGTTACCTTATGCTTAGGGGCAGCTTCTTTTTATTTATTTTTTTGAGATTCTCCTTGGGACTATTTCTGGTGACATTGCGTTGAAGTCTTTTCAGAGTACAGATGCTGGATGTGAGAGCTGACTCAGGCAGCACTGGTGAAGCTGGGTGTACAGAGCTGTGCTGACAGAGAATGAGAAAGGTTTCGAGAGTTTGCTTGAAAGTGTTTTTCACATTTGGCAGTTGGACAAACCAAACCGGCACAAAAGATCATTTTCTTGAACACTATAGCTGGTCCATCTACCAGAGGCTGTTAGAATGAGAATAAGCCCATTGTTCTGAAAGTTTCTTCTGTCCTAAGCCCAGAGAACTGATACAATTTATTTCCCATATAATTTCTTGACCAAACCATACTCTGCACAAGATCTTATCATTTCCTCGTACAATAATAACCAAATCTTTTCAATTATATTACATTCCTCTATCAGTGCAACCGACATCCTGTTTGCTTTCCGTGCTGCAGCTGCACATGGAGTTGAAAGCTTCAGGAATATTTTCTACGATCTCCTAAATCTCCGGTATAATTTGCTAGCCACAGCCCTGTCAGATTTTGCAGCACCTCCCATCTGGATCGGGGAATAAATTGCTCCAGGAAACATTTCCCAACGCGGTTATACGTCATATAGTCAAATTTTGATTATTTGCATCCTATTTTGGAAAGCAAAGCTTTTCCTATGCTGGGAGCTCGATATGTCCCCTGAGGTTTGCCTGGCGCTGCAGGAGCTCAGGTGTTGCAAGAATTTCACTTCTGCAAAGCACAGGCACAGCAGGGGATAAAAATCAGCATTTTGGGGTGAGATCTGCACCTTGTGCAAAGGATGTTTTGGAGGTTGTTGAGGTCACTGGTGGGGCTTCATGGCAGTTTTAGCTCTTGCCTCAGTGATGTATTTTGACTCAATTAAGTTAGCAAGGGTACAAATGTCACCCTAATGTCACATTGCTCCTCAAGTGCATCAGCAGGATGTACTGCAGGGTAGTGTGTGAAGGAAAAGGCTGTGGCCACCATTTTTTGGGACACTGGCTTGATTATTCCACCTGGCGTTGCTGCTCACACTGTTCCCACTGGTGCTGCAGAGCTGTCACACTGCCTTTTAGCATTTTAAAAAATAGGTAACTCTTTTCATACTGGATAGCACAACTACAGCTGAATCACAAAACCTGAAGTTTCCTCATGCCTTAACAGGAAAGAAAAACACAAGGTTTTGCTTCTGACATTCTAACTCCAAGTTGCAGGGTAATAAGCGCTGTCTCCTCCCCCTTCTGATCCACTTTCCTTTTAATTTTCTTAAAGATGAATGTCTTATAATCCTTAAGACTATTGAAACCACGTTTTAATAAAACTCTGACCATGAAGTAGTGCCCATGCTTTGTGCTGCTTGATGCACTTGGACCACGTGTTCTGCATGACACAAACCAGCCTTGCATGCTGATGATAGAAAACTCAACATGTAGCCCATTGCTCCTTCAGGTGCTGGTCCCAGGGGACAGGTATCATAGTGTTTTTGGGCTCAGTGCAAAAACTGCACTGAAAAAAAACGGTGTACTCATGACAAAATGGATCACGTTCTTCTTGGGGTTGGAGTGACTTTGCATCTGTGCTAAGCTGAAGTTTTTGCAGCATTTCTATGGGGCAGACGACTAAGGTAACATGTTTTTAATACACATGTTTACTGCTGCCTTCAGGATGTTTGATGTAAAAGGAGCAAAAACATCCTAACAAAGTAACAATTACATAGAATGTTTAAACCTAGAGATGTGTCCAGGGTAGTTGTTGCAAATAAAACCAATTGCTTCATGTGCTCTTCACAGTGGTCTTAGAGAGGTGTTGGTGCTTTCCTTGATAATGATCTTTAATGTGCTTAGCTGTGAACATTCATTTCCTATCTCCTGTTGTGGCTTTTCTGGTTTAGATCAATTATTCTTGTTCATACACTGTATTTTCCAAAGTCTTTTTCTCCTCGCTGTTCCCTTCTGTCTTCTTTCGAGTTTATTCTCATCACTCTCCCCATCCCCGAGCAAAGGCGATGGTTGAGTTCGAAAGCCAGCAGCACTGAGCGGGATGGAGTAACCCTGGAGCACTCACGTTACTGCAGCCCTGAAAGAGGTTGGCTTGATCTCAAGCATCCTCATCCCACTGACTCATTCAGGCAGCTCCATCTTGCTCTTGGGTTCTTCACACCCAAGTACAGCCCCTGCTGCCAGTTCCCCTTTCAAACTCAGTTTCTCCTTTCGAAGCACAATCCTTTGTTCTTCATTGTGGAATTTGATGATTTTCATTTCAGCCCATTTCACTGGTTTTCCAAGAATATTTGGAATTTAATCTTGGCTGGTGGATCCACTGCAAACCGTCTAACTGTGATACAATCTCAGCCTTTGCAAGTTCGCTCTTTGTTTCTTTATTTGAGTCCTGAGCACAAATACTATCTAAAACGGATTCATGGGTCTACCCCAAAGGCCTGACTCTGAACTGACAAAATTGAGCAGGATGTTCTAATTAGTTTCACATTCATGTTAAAGGGGCTTTGTCTCCACCATATTTACCCATGTTAGCTTAGCCAAACGTCACGCAGAGTCGCAATAAGATTCCCAGGAAAATAAATCTACAAAACTTTGTTTCTGCTCCATGCTCGCTGGTGTCCTGCTATGAACATTATCTAGCTTAGGAATGCCATATTTTTTCACCTCTCTTGTTAAAAATAGTGGTCTTTTAACCCAGACCTTTTATTCACAATGTTGATTTTGTACTTCTCAGTGTGTCCCCTTTTTAAGCAATAGCACTGTTTTTATTTTATTCAACATGGGGCTGTCTCCTCTGCTTCACATAGCGAATGAATCCCTTTGCTTTTGTTGGGGGAGAAAGAGATGAAAAGCTTCAGCAAAACAGGAAGCAATGACAAAATGTGGGTTTATTGGATTATTAGCCCTGGGGCATGAAGTTTGCATGATATGGTATTTTTAAAGTAGTAGCATCCAAAGGTCACCGAAAATGTCAGGCCTGTGATGCATGTTAGACTGATTTATTGAAGTTCAAGTGCTGGATCACATGGTTCATTGAAAGCTATACGTTAAGTTTTCTGCATTAATTATGTTGGACTGAATTATAGGCATTTGGTGGAGAGCTTGTTCTTGTTATGCAAAATTTATTGTGCAATTTTCTTCGGTAATTCTGTCAACTTTGATGCACAGAGGCATGTTACAGAGCTGGATGGAAAAGGCTTCAATTTATATTTTCTGGGATAGAAATCTCTACCTGAGCAAGAACTGCTAAAATGTGAACTGCATTTGAGGTATTGCGCAACTTAATACGGGATCAGAGCTTAGGCAAAGAGCAGTTCAGAGTCAGACTCTGAACAAAGGCATTTAATTGTCTGGTCCACAGATGTAGCAATTAGATGAGTTATCCTCCTTATTCTACTTGTGCTTGTATTCCCCCCTAAAATGGGAATATACATATACTCCCAGAAATACTTGACATGTATGAATTCTACTCAATTTGGGCTAGGGATTTCTTGAATAAACCACAAACCCAAAGGACTCTCAATTTCTATTTCCATTTCCTAATTATACTTTATTATATAAATATGATTAAAGTTGATAACAATGGAACACAATGTACCAAGCATTCAGGGAAAAAAACAAGCTTCAACCTTTAGTAGAATTTGGACTTTTTCTCTTTTAAATAAAAACATCTGTATTTATATTTTAAAAGTTTGCCAGGGCCAAATGTTGACAAACTGTACTATTTCCTAATCTGTAACCTGGATTGTGACCCCTTTGTGTAGCCAGGCATGTCCTTAGCCTTCCTATACAAAATATGGTGTAAGAAGCCAGAGAGGGAAATTATTTGCCAAAAATATTTAAGAAAAAGAAATAGAAAGAAAAATGAAGTGATGTATGCTATCGAGATTGGAGCTTTAGAAAAAAAATTTAGTCATTCATCCTTGTTGCAATTAGGTAGCCTCAGCTAAAATAAAAACCAGATAGACTAATATTCTGTAGACTAAGAAACTGTTCTTGCCCATCTGATTTTTTTTTTTTTTTTTAATTACTTCAAGCACAAACTTTAGATTGGAGATTTCGCTAAGGCTACAGTGTGCTTGGATCCTTGGCTCTGTTCATATCTACATCTTGATTCTGTTTTGACTTAAGGTATGTTTATACACATACAGAAACAAAAAAATGTGTTTTTAATGCCAGTTAAGCCATTCATATTAATTAAAGCTAATGAAACTAAGGTTGAATAAAAAGAAGGAAAAATAGCATAGGTTCTCACTCAATTTAGCTATTTAAATTCTACTCCAAGCTGAAAACCAAGTCACCTCTTGGTTGTTACTCATAACTGAGGAATCTGGGGTGCCCACGCAGGAGGTTTAAATCAACTGAGAAACAGTAATTTGTCCCACAATCCTGAGGAGCTCATTTCTGTGGGATCTTGTGAAGACTGAGCTGTCACAAGAAGCACAGGCCCATGAGAGGCTCTTCACATGTCCATCGGCTGAGACCTCTGACTTCAAACATCTCTAAAGCTGTGGTTTTCCAAGGGCTGAATATAGTGTGGGAATTAGTCACTGCTTCTCATGCTTGTATGTTCTTCCCTGAGCATATAAGGACCTTTGATCTGAACCAGTCCATATGTTCTTACGTTCTTGTAGTCTTTTCACCTCTGTTTTAACCTGTGCTAGCTCATTGGGGTTGACCAAACTCAAATAAAAAACATCTTTTTCTTTTCTGAGTAGACATAACATCAGGAATCCTTGTTCAAACAAAATGCTTTTAAAGTGACTGCAATTAAATTAAGAAAGGACGTGGGATCTGGTCTTTATTTTTAAGTTCTTGCCTCTACAATGATTCAGATTGGCTTGGTTAAAAAAAAAAAAAAAAAAAAGGAATAAGATCCCTCCTCCTCTTGCCATAAATCAGTGTGTTCTGGCTTTTGTCCCCAGGAAGAGACTGTCTGTTCTGTTGCCAGCGTTATTCCCAGTTTTTTGTCAGAGTTAAAGGACTTGATTACCTTCAGGGACAGGCTGTTGCCTTGTGGTCCTTCCAACAGTTTTCAGAAGCTTGAGAAGACCTTCAGGTTGTGAACTGTCTCCTTCCCACCTCTTCTCTACCCAAACATTCTCCAGCTTGGGCTGAGGGTTTGTGTTTTGAAAGTGTTTGGATTTTCTCTCTGCAGTTTGCTTAAATGTGGGATTGATGGGACATTTGGAGCAGAAGATGTGACAATACCATAGCCTGTGCAGCATGTGCAGCTTCCCACCTTCCTGCCCTCTCTACCTTTTTTTAACCCATATTTCTATCCATGTTCATCTTACCCTTCCATCAGCCTCCATCCCTCCACAGCATTTCATGTCTAGACTGAACATTTTATTCTGTTTTGTTTTATTTATGGGCCTTCTTTTGCTAAGGATACATCAGGCAACAATTTTCCCCAGAAACTCACTGCATTAGGACACCAGGGATGACTCATTCAAAGTGCACCTTAGGCAGTGTAATTACTATCAAAATGATGCATATTAGAATATGCAAACTGTGGGCTTGCTATTGCCAAAACCTGGAAGCCACATATATAAGATTACAGGCTATTCTGTGGAAAAGGTGTTCATTTTCTTTGGCTTTTTCTTTTCCTGTTGAATGTCATATATGTGAAGGCATTAGAAAGAATCCAGAGGAGTTACATGGATTCAGAGGTCAGTGCAATAAATTAACTAAAGAAGAGCTGTGGCTTCGACAGGGAGACAACAGGAGTATGGGCATAACAAAGTGGAATCAGTGCCTCAGTGTAAATTGCCATTGCTCCCATGAAATCCATTTAGCCACACTGGCAAACATAGAAGTTGGGAAGCTCATGCAGAAAAATGCTGAAACAAATAAATTCATTTCCAGACCAGGCTTGGAGTTCTATAAAATCTGGTTGTCAAAAATTTCTCAGTTTTAATCCATGGCTTTATCAACAAGCTACCCACTAATGTTGCATTTCAGGAATGCACGTAAATGCCTGTTTAAATACAGTGACAGGCAAAACAACATGAAAAGTTATTTTAAGTTCCACTAAAATCACACAGAATATTTGAAGCTGGATGGGATCTCTGCTCAGAGTAAGGTCAGTGAGAGCAGATTGCTCAGGAGCAACTTTTGCTTAGGTGCTGATTTTATTTACATTTTTTTTCTGAATAAAGAAAGATGCATATTCTTGACTTCTGAATAGCCTGAGTCCACCAATAAAGGCCTCAATTCAAATTTTAGTCTAACTCTGACTCCCAGGAATAGCGGCCAGTGGTGATGCTTCTATATAATGTTATGTCTAGAGGGAATAAGAATCAGCAGGAGCTGATGATGCTGTGTCTGTACAAAACTAAGCAATGAGAGGTGGCCACTCAGCAACCACGGTAAAGTACTGGAACAAAGTCTCAAAAAGGCTGTGAAATCCCTGGTTTTGGAGATTTTCAAAGCTTAGCTGGACAAGGCCATGGGCAAGCTGATCTAATTTAAATTTAACACTGTTTTTAGCAGGGTGTTGGTCCCTTTGAACACACATTGCTCCATGGTGCTGCATTTCTTGCAGCCAGTGCTTGGAGGTGCTTACCAGCCACATGGTTTCACACCTCCTCAGTCTAAGATCTGGATGGATGACAGAAGTTTGATTTCTTAAAAATTTTTAAATTTTTTTTCGCAAGTCTTCTTTGCTCTTTAAAATATACTTCTTGCATTTGCTCTGCCCTGCTCTCTCTGAAGGAAGGCAGCCTGGCTGGCAGCTGGCAGGTGGGGACGGAGAGGGTTGAAGAAGTGGAACAAAACCTCCAGATTATTGTCTGGACTGGCTCAAAGTGCCATCAGGTGTGAGCCTTGGATAGAGATTTGTGGAGTTTGACGCCTTGCCCAGACAGAGCTTGAGTTCAATCACTTAAAGGCATGTCCGGCTAGACACAGCCATTGTGTCGGATCTGGAACAGGAATATCCTGCGCGCTTTCAATAAGAGCCACAAAAGTGTTTGGTTTTACAGGTCACTACATTTGTTTCTGGCCTCTGCCTATGACAAATAGCTCTGTCTACTGCTCTCAGCTCTTACAAAGCTGTTTGTCGATGGCTGTGTAGGCGTTCGGTTCTACCTGAGATGATTTTTGCCTTTTGGCCTGGATGGTTCAACCCCCAGGTTGGAAAGATAAACTTTGTGAGCTTGGCATAAGTGGTATTTAATTGAGTCTGCCCTCTCGCTACTTAGACAAAGCCTGCGGTGAAGACTGCATATCTTAGCAATGGCATCGAGAGGTTTTATTTGGAGACAGATTGAGATTTAGAGTGTTACTTTTGACTTTTATAAATGAAACTGTTTTCTGTTTGCACTGTTATTTATGCTGTGATAATATTGCATCAGTAAAATATACTGCTTTGGCAGTATCAGCTCATGATCCCACCTGTCTAGGACTGTGACCAAAGCTCCTCCATCACAGATGCTCTGTGACCTGAGCTCTCGCTGCTGTGTCTGTCCCTTCATCACAGCAACAGCCAATGTTGGGGCCACAGGGAGCAGACAGCCCAGGGAGACTCCCAGAATGGTGACTGAGAAAATATGCGTATTGTTTTAATTGTGCCAAATCACAGACTGGCCCATTAGTGCCATCCTGCCTTCTCCAAAGATCATGGCTATAACCCCAATATATATCTCCCCTTATATCCCATTCTTAGAAATCCATCTGAGGGAGTTTGTGGATTCCTGCCTGCTGCAGGGCTGCCTTCATCAGGAGAGTGGGGTAGGTAGAAAAGTATGGCCATTATTAAAGGCCTGGAGAGGCCAGAATGATCCTACCTCAGGCTTGGCAAGACTTGCCATTTCAGCACATTCCTTCATCACTGTAACTCCAGGTTGGGGCTGTACAGCCAGACGGTACTGGCAAGGCAACAGAAGTTGCGTTTGTGTTTTTTGATGGGGTAATAAAGATTAATACCACTAACTGCAAACTCAGGATGGGGGAATTTTAGGAGAGCAAAAATGTCCTGAGTCTGAATTGTGCCAGAAATTAATATCCCAGTTCTTGCAAGAAATACAGTGTTGTCTTTACAGTATAGCCAGGGCCTAATAGCTGCCTCTCATCTGAAAAGAATAATATCTCTCAGGTGGCATATCCGATCAGACTTGGATGGTTTTGCTTTTAGATACAGGTGTCTTGACTCTGTTACTGAATTCACAGCGTGGAAGGAGTCCAAGGCTGAAGGGAGCATCATTCCTCAGCAACGCGTACCAGATGTTAGAGGAATGAGAAGAAATGAAAGTCAGTGTTCCCTGGGACAACGGTACCAAGGTATTTCCTGGGCTTTAGTTTCGTTGCTGGATAGGTTATGTGTGTCTTGTGTTTTGGTTATTGATGGACTTTCGCTACAGCTTGAGGGAAACAGGTGGACAGTTTGCACTGTAGTTGGCTCTGATCAATTAAAATGAGGGGCTGACCACATTAAAACCAGAAAGCATGAGTTCAGTCAGAAGATTGAGCTGTAGGAAAAGAAGGATGGTTAATGCTGAGTCCTGTTTGCTGCATGTCAATCGTGGCTATGTTTGTGCAGGTTTTGACAGTCAACTGCAGCAGGACAGTGCAGTAGTTCTGCCTCACAGCTGCTTTTCACCAGCTCCACGAGGGCTTAACATAATTGCATAATTGTTTTAGTTTTCTAAAGCTGTCATGCTTTCTGTTATCCTTCTAAAATCATGTTTTTGCTGATCTTCAACTGGTTGTCTTTCTTTTTTTTTTTTTTTTTCTGTGGGCTCATTGAAAAAGTTCAGAGTTGCAAAGCACTTCTCTCCCATCAGCCGTTCAAACTAACCAAAATTGTTTGGGAGAATCTTTCTTAGAAATTGGTTTGGACTGGGCAAGTATGCTCCAACTACCCTTAGATACAACTGTTTTAAGTGCATCTGAACCAGTATAGTCCTGAATACAGCATCCTACCCAGGATATGGAGGAGAAATGTATTCACTATGAGTTAAGAACATAAATATGTGCTATTGAATTCTCTATTGCGATTCAGTTACCATAAACAGTAATTAAAATAGTTACTGGGTTATCCACTGGCATGAGGAACATTACATACTGTTATGTTTTCCACAGGCAAAGAGCCAAACTCAGGCTGGAGTCAGTCTTGATACCTTTTATTTCATGCAAAGGGGATCACAAACATGAGACTTTCCTTCAAAGCCTTGCAATGTGCTCCCCTGAGGCATTCCTCACCCAAAATTGAGATGTCCCCTCCTCCTGGTGCTGTGTAGCTTGCAGACAAGTGACAGCCCCTCCAGTCCTTGGGACATATTGCACTCCCAGCAAAGACATAACTTCTGTTTACTTAAACTTTTCTCCTCTGTGACCTGTGTGGAGCTCTTCTCCTGCAAATGTCCCCCTATCCAACCTGACTTGGACTTGCTGAAGTGGCCTCAGGTGATTTGGGTTGAGAAAGAAGGAGGAAAAATGTAAGCAAGCTTTGCAATACTCCTTTGTGAGAAGAGAGCTGAAGTCATTAATCCTCCTGCCTCCACTCTGAATTTCAAGCTTGCCATTTCCATCTTTAAGGGTAACGAACAGTACCATCCCCCAAATGAATGGTTTAAAAAGTAACAAATGCATTTTTAAAATTCTAATCACTTTTATGTTCTTGCTAGGTAGTGTTTTCTCCCAGGGGAACTATTAGTTTCTGTTCTTTCATGCCTTTTTTTTAAAGACAAGGAAGATCCTTTGCAAATTAAAAAAGCCCCACAAACCAAAACAAAATCAAACCAGCAAGTGTCAGCTAATTTATTCCCAAAACCTGGAGCTATACCCATGTGCAAGAGGTCCCAAAGTACCTGAAAAGTCATGAGAAGTGATGCCCGTGGGAGCCTCTTGCTCCCCTTTTTCTCCAGTGGGTTTGCTCCCCTGTGTTCGCTGCAGATGAAGGGCCCATGGACAGTCCCTGTGCCTCAGCCACTGGGGTTATTTAACTTTGAAGGGTGAAGGTGAGCTGAACTGAAAAGACTTTACTTTCATTGGGGCACCTGAAAAATATTTTGGATCTCAAGCTGTTTCAAAGTCTGGATGTAAAGTGCTGAAATACCTCACACATTTTGGCTACATTTCCCTCTGAGCTGATCAAACACTTGTAGAAGTGATGGACAGTCCTGAAAGCAGCAAAATCCAGCCTTGAGAGGCTTCAGGGACCTTGTAGGGAAACTGAGGCACTGAGCGGTATGGACAGTGGTGTCAGCAGAGCAAAGGGCTCAAGACCAAAATCCCTGTTCTAGCTTTTAGTCTCTGTAGCTCCTAGTGATGTATCTGTTGGTAAACACATCTGAAAGATTTATATGTAAAGGTGATGCAGTGAGTAGGTTTCATATAAATAGATTAGATAGAGGAGGTTTGCTTAAAATCAACTGTCAGCCTCTGAAGGTTAATATTTTCCATCCTGAACAACCGTCTGAACATTCAGCTCATATAAATCTCAGCTCTATATTCAATGCTGTTCCAGCTGATGCCACGGCAGAGTGGTTATTAATTTCGTTGGATTTCTAGAGGAAAGCTTGATAAAAAAAAAAAATAGGCAACAGTACAAAGGGAAAAAAAAAAGAAAAAAAGTAGAAGATGCAGCCAAGACATCAGTGATAAAGTGGAGCAGAAGAGCCAGCCAGAGCCTTGGACTGTGGCGCAGGACATTGTGTGCTGGAATCAGGGGTTGCTCGAGAGATCAATATTTGTTGCCCCGCTGGTCCAAATGCCAAAGCACTGTGTCAGCAAGGGGGAGAAAACCATCGTGTAAATCTGTGCAGAGTGAGTGATAGGGTGTGATGTGCAGACAGCAGGGGATAATGTAACACGTCTGTAAAAGAAGATATATAGACCGTGTACTTGGATGTTTGGTGGCTGGATTTTTTTTTTCCCCCTGACTCTGCCTTCTATCTGTGCTCCTGTGTTTTTCTTCCATGTTTCACCCTCGCTTTCTTCTAGTATTTCCTGAGTCTTGCAAGTACAACTTGTTATCATTCTGGGTGATCACGTCGCTTCTTTCTAGGGCCTGGCTGAGGCAACCTTTTGCACCAAGCAAGGGATCACAGGACTGTTTTTCTCTACCCAGGTTTTTCCACTGCCATGGGAAGAAGTCACCAGGAAACAGCTTTGCTTTCTGCCATGTGTAGCTGGAGGTGGATGAAGGCTGGGAAATCTTTTGCTCTGTATCCAGATGGAGAAGCTCATCTGTGCAGCTGAACAAGGGATGAAGGTATAATACCATCTGGTCCTCTTCCCCTTGTCCAAGAGAGACCTTGGGCACCAGCCTGTGTGTCTTGGGTTCACACACTTGAGCTATCACATCTACACACTACTTCCTTACTCAGGGGTTGCATAGGACTTACTACCCATCTACAAATTCCAAATTTCTGCTCTACTTATTGGATTGTTCATTAATCCTAAATGTCATCTGGACTGCCCAGTGTCCGGCTTAATCTGGAGATGCTCAGCAGAATTTATTTAATATGTCACACATTCATAACACGTCAGGCTTTAGGAGCATTTGGGTTGTCTAACTCAATCGTGGGTATTTATTTTTGGCCACAGGATTAGCTTACTCACAAAGTTTTTATGCTGTCTGGTGGAGGCTTCTGTGTTGTTCTTTGGCTTGTAAACCTGACTTTGACATGATGACTATGTGACAGAAAGGGTTTCTGTTTGCTTGGAAGATGCTACCAGATGATGGTAATAGGACCATAAATTCATTGCTGGGATAGCATCAGGCTGCAGGCTACAAATTAGCTGTCAAAGTAAGGAAATGCTCATACTCGACCAAAACCAAACTTCTCTCATAGTCTTCTTGGGAAAAGAGGCAAACAGAAGGTAACTAATCCCTGCAAAGAAATATGCAGTGGGACAGTCCCAGGAAGAGCAGATGGGGTGTCAGCAGTTTGCTTTGGTGCACTGAAATCTAGGGCACATCATCTTTTCCCAGCCACGAATGCTGAGCCTTAGCAAACCCTGAAATTAATTTTTTAAGAGTGTGTTTGGTGTCCAGCCAAGGAACTTTTCCCTGCTAAAACTTTTCCACTATAACTGGCAGAACTGTAACTGCGCATGAAAGATTGCACAACGCTGTCTCCCAGGGCGCCAAACAACAGGGAAAAGGCGAAGAGCACCCAGATAGATTACAACCAGCACTTAGATGAAACAGTTTCATAACTGTATATATATATACCTGCCATGAAACCCTCCGTGCTTGGGGTGTGAGGGCTGTGATTCACTTCTTGATCTTTCAAGAATCACAAAACAAATATCAAAAAAAGTCCAGCTACAAGAGATATCAGCAGAAAAAGACGAGCCTTTGGTTTGTTTTAAAAATTGCTCTTATATTGTATTTCTTCTGTGGGTAAGAGAATCTTCCCTGCATTGCTCACTGTAGCCTTTTCTTGACAAGTCATTGGAGACTAACGAAGCTCCTGTATGTTTGTGCTGGGCAATTTGTTGTCTAGTTTGTGGTGCAGAGAAATTTAAAGGAGATAAAGCTCTGGTCCCAGGTAATTTGGAAGGATCATGACTCTTACTCCCTTGGCACAATATTAAAATCAAAATAAATATTTCTATTTTGTTTTAGACAGTAATTTAATGATTTAATTTTGATAATGTTTTCCCATACTCACAAAATTCAGGCAGATAGCCCAAATCTTGGTATCTCCTTCCTATTGTCCCCATCTGTTTTTTATCTGTTCACAGAAAGACAATAGTAGTCTTTTGGGAGAGGAAGAGAGAGAAACTAACACCAACAGGATAATTATAGTGGGGGGATGAGGGTCAGAAGAATATCTTAAAGTAATAAGGAAAATGGAGAGATGCATTAGTTGAGTCAATGAAATCTTTGTGGGAGAGGATGAATTCTTTTTTATGTTGTTGAATGACATTTTCCCCCAAAGTTTAAACCAGTGTTGCTTTCTACTGTAACTCACTTTCTGTGACAGGTTTGTATTGTCTTTCAGATTATATATTTTTCACTGCTGAATTTATAGAAAATAGAATGGGTTTTTTAATGCTTAGAATTTTTTCAAGTAAAGGGAAATAAGACAATGGAGTTTTATACAAAAGCTTGCAGAAATATACAGCTGAAGGGCATTTCATTTAAAGTTCAGACATGTAGTGGTCTCCATAAGTTACCTATCATAAATTTTAAACTCATCCATTAGTTTTGATTATATACTTTTTATGATGCATTTCATGCCTCATTTCCAGGTAGGTTGTGTAAGTGTTATAAATCTGAAACTGAGTCTTTCTTTTACATATATATGTTGTGTTGACCATGTTTTGACATGATTAAAGGACAAGGTGAAGCCTATCTGACCTACAAAGTGTCCTTTCCAAAACAATCTTACCTACAGAAATAGAGTGGGGAGAGAACAATGTTGCTCTTTACCGGTTAACAGATGTGAAAATATCTACAGGGTAGCCAACAATAACCTAGCAGAAATCATGAGCTGTTGGAAAGAAAAATACCTTTATATTGGGCTTTGAATAAATGCTGTGGCTTGGAGACAAGTAGAGATATTTCCCAAAAGTTCTGGTTGATACTTTGCCTTTGATGGGTCCCATAGGATGGTGCCATCACCATCCTTGCATCACCCAAAAGTCTTACACATGTCCAAGCCAGAAACAGCAAGCAAAACACCGTGTTTATTTACACATATTTCTGAATAAGCACAACCTTATTTATATTTATTTCCAGAAACCTCATGAGCTTGCAAGGTCTGACTAAGGCTGCTAGGACAGGGTCACCTCTTGGCATATTCATAACCACGGGACATGCAGAAGGAATCTGCTCAGGATATCACTTCACAGCGTGATGTAACCACAAGGCCACTGTACATTTCACATGCACTATTGCACCTGACTCACACAGGATGTGGCTTTTTTTGCCAGCTTGCCCTTGACTGTGGAAATTTGGGCTATTAATCCCTCAAAGGGAATAAGCATCTCTGTAGGGTGCTGCAAGGATGGTGGATGTACCCACAGCACAAGGAAATGAGTGGCTAAACCAGAGGGAGGAAGGGATGATGCCCTGATCATCTGAGAAGTGTTACAGCCTGGCAGCGGAATAATTCGTCTCCTGTCCTTCATGCAAGAGGAGAGACAGGCATATTACTGGGATAATTAATCCCCTGATGGGTCCATCAGTCCTTCAGAAGATGGTGGCCGGGAGGGAGACTGCCCATACTTCAGCAAAATTTTACCTGATGTGGTCAGTGAAGCAGAAAATGTGCATGGGAAAGTACCTGGTTTACCCCAGGAGCTGTTCTTGCTTTCCAAGCTGAGAATGTGCTTGGAGGCAGAAGCAGTGGAAGTGTGTTATAACTGAGTTGGCAGATGTATCAAACGCCCAACACACCTGAATGCATCCCTGGTCCATGGCAGCGATACTCCCTGCTCCAGCCTTGCTGCAGAGCCCAGCGGGCAGGGGTAGGAACAGCCAATTTTCATGGAGCTGATTCAGGGGTAGAGATTTACGCAGTGTTTGACAAGAAGAAAGTCCATTTCAGCAGCTTCCATTGGCAGCTGGTGTGCTGCAGGTAGGCAGCGCCTGTTCCTCTGCTTGTTTCCCAGTCCCACACGCTTTGGTTTGGCTCTGGGGACCAGGTGCCCAGGAAAGCAGATAACAGCCCCTGTTCAAGGACAGAATATCTTGTTAAAATATTTTTTCTAGTAAAATGGCAGTGACTTCTCTAAGGCTGTTGCCTGCCTGTTCATGAAGCAGAACTAAGAAAAAATTCCTTGTGTGCAGCACATTTCTTTTTATGACCTGAAAAGCAGCACACAGATCATCTTAAGGACTTTCTTTAGACAGAACTGATTTGTCTTGCAACCACCCTCCAACCTCAGAAACAGTCTGTCTTCCTCTATTTATTTCTTTAAACCTGGCCTTTCTGAAATGCTCTTTATAACAGCCAAAATGCTGTCTGCCCGTCCTCTCACTACCTTGCGTCAATTCCATCTGACTCACTGCAATTAGGACCAGTTATTGTCTCCTACCATCCTCATGTTGCTTTAGGGCTGTCAGCAAAAAAGAGAAACGTGGCCGGATTCCCCCAAAGCTGGGTTTTAGACCTTCACATCTCCATGCTGTAAGGAACTTAGCACTTAGTTTTTCTCTTTCTGCTTTTTGTTTTCCTGTGGCATGTTGCATCTTTGTGCGTCAGAGTTTGGGCTATTGTACCAAAGGGTTATTTGTTGTTGGAGTGCCTGGAAGAGATGCTGTGGGGACGCTTCTACCACTCACCTATTAAAAAGCAAAAAAAGAGAGAATTTAAGATGATTTCTGAACTCCTAAGAAAACAAATCTTTAGGAAAACCATGCTGTGGCTCACATTGATTATTGACCTCACTGCCGACTCCTCCTGGTGTTGTCTCTCTGTAGTTCCTCGCTGTTGTCCCCATCAATGGCTTTGTCAGACCCCAGCACCTCTGCTCTCCTTTGATCTCTTGCCCCTCTTCGTTAGCCTGAGCATGGGATTTGTCAAAACCTTTCCCTCTAAAGGTTGTCAAAATCAGTGAAAGTGCTTTTGACACGACTTGAAAACAAAAGGTTCTTTGTTTTCATTTCTGTGTTTTTCAACAAAGGTCCAACCTTTTCCACAGCGGGAAGAAATGTTTCCAGTTCATTTTCTTAACAGCTGTAGTATCTTGTATGTTCTCTTTTCCTTCAAATCCTCTCTTAATACCATCTCTGGAAATCTTCCCATGTTCTCCCCAGGAAGTGTTACATATCTTATCTGTCATGTTCATTTTCTTGTATTTTTTGCTCAATCTAGCTTAAGCTGTAAATACTTCGGGGTGAAGAAATGAGCTACATTTTGGTAGTTCTTCTTTGATATCATTACCTTAATGTGGGTCAGATCACCAAGAATGAAAGCAGCAGGCAATACTTTTCTGCTCAATGCAAGATCACATTTAGAGAAGCTGTGGCTTCTAATATTTTGCGTTTTAAAGAAGAGGTGGTTTATGGGCAGAAGAATCTGGTGTTCCTCAGCCCTCTGCTATGCAACTGCCCATCAATGTTAGATGTTTTCCTGGTGTTATTCCTTTGTAATAAATAATGGTCATCTCCCCAATCAGCTAGAACCAACTAAATGCACAAATGTATTGAGACTCCTGTGGTTTGTCCCTGATCCAAGAAGTCTCTTCAGAGCACCTGAGTGAGCTGAAAATGCAAGTGAGTGTTGAATTGGCAGTATCTGGGCAAGGATGAGATCTTCATAACAGATCTGTCTTTTCCTGGTGATTTCACTGAATCTGTCACAGCTTGTGAGCCAAAAGCAGGGGCTCTACACTGGAGCTGTTATGTATGTAGCCTCTGAGGTGTGCAAAGAAAATGGTAAAAATATGCATGCAGAATGTGTGAAAGTAGAAGCAAATCAAAGATTATGGAAATAGGCAGGTATTTATAAAATAATGGTATTTGCAGTGTCTATTTCCCTGCAGAGATGGAGTATTTATTATAGTTTTTTCATGGTAACAGTTACTCAGGGCATGTTTATCGAGGTTCAAGGGTTCATGTGATCTGAAACATTTAGAATTTGTGAAACATTTAGAATTTGTGAAACATTTTTCATCTTTTCTGTTAACTATACTTACAGAAAAATCATTACTCAAGTTCAGCAGTAAGGGAAGCAAAGGTGGTGTTGATGTCTAGTCCAGCTAAGACAAATTTGAATTTGTATCTTTCATTAGTGTTCCAAGGAAAAGTGGTAGAAGTGACAGATGTGAAGATGATCTTGCCTATTATTACGTGATGAAAGTCCTATTTCTTTCTTAAAATGTCACTAATATTTCAAGACTGCCTTTCCACGGGACGCCAGCAATATTTGATTATTTCCAATTGGAGGAATATATAAAATAACAGAGAATTGTTACACTTGATAGTTCCTCATGGCTGGTGGTCTGGCAGCTGCTCAGATGATACATATGAACACTTAGAGGAAAGCATCTTGGAGAGTTTTAAAAGCCTTTCTTAGAAATGGATATATGTGTGATTCAGTTCACTTCTTTTCCTCAGCCATGACAAATAAATGTTACCAGTGTCAGGAAGAACAGTCCTGGTGAAGGGCAATGGCAGCTTGTTCAAAGCGGGATTGAAACCTGGAAGCAAAACACTATCAGCCCTGCCCTTGGAAGAGGAGGAATGTTCTCAGAGAGGGATGTGACATAAAAAGAAAACCCAGAGTGTTTCCTGCCCTCATGCCAAGTTTTTTTTTTGCTCTTTTCCTCTTATGGAGGAAAATCAACCCCTTTCCTTGGACAGAGCTCTGCTACCCCATAAAGAAGCAATAGCCCCCTCGGTCATACCAAATGAGATTCTGTAGTCTTTGCTTTGTACATGGGAGTCTTGCCCAGCATCGAGCTAATTAATGACCAATATAATTAATCTCATGTTTGATTTTTTTTTTTTAAAAAGCCAATGCAGACTCTGAGTAGTGATTGCCTGAGTCACTGCAGAAGGAAAGAGGTACATTGTGGTGTCTGCTGCAAGATGTATTTCTCTGGAAACTGTGACTAATCCTGCTTTTTCAGCGGAGGATTTGATGTACATCCGGGCTGCATGCATGAATCAGTGCTGAGAATCAACAAACTGCAACTCTTTACTTTTTTACTCCTAGAGCTCTCTATTTTAGCTTCTGGACTGGAAGGACTTGATTTTCTACCTCTCGTCCTTTGCATAACTACAACTGCTGAGAAAGAACCAGATGAGATGACACCATCGGTCTTCTGCTGCCAGCATGGAGTTCTCCTTTACATATCACCACCTGAAAACCTGGCAGGTGGCACCTGAACTCAGTTTTCAGTCTGATGCAGCGTTTGCTCATCTGATGCTGTTGTTCTGTAAAACATTGTGAGCGCCAAATCAAAAGTAAGTATTGATGGTGTTACGCACTGTACACATTGACTTTCAGATGTAATGTTAATCACTCCCCAATACTTTGCATACGGAAATGATGTTACAGTTAAAAGAAATCACCCTTTATGTCAGTAATCCAAACAGTGAATTTAAAAGGAACCATAAGGCTGCAGCGACAAGGACAAAGTGTAAATCATGCAGTAGCAATCCCACCTTGTAAGCAACCACAGAGGCAGTTGTGTTTAATAGACCTAACCTTGCTTCAACAGCCTACCTAGCTAGAAGAATATGAATATTAGGCAGAAAGATAAAATGTCAGGAGAAGAGTTGGGTCAGATCTGATATCTGTCCTTTCAGCACCAGATTTCCATAGTGGACAAATGGAGGAGACCAAAGTGGTGGGCTGCAGGAGGGTGGACACAATTAGGAGTTGCTTTTGAAAGCAACTTGTTAACAAAGCCAGAGATTTTCACAATTACTGATGTCAATTTAAGTTTCTTCGTGTTTCCCTAAGTTCTATTTTTCAATGTGGTCCAAAAGTCTATCAAGGACTGTGGCTTAATTTTCCAGTGGTTTGTCAGTATAAAAAAGACACCATTTCCACACAGCCTGTTGTTCCCAGTGTAAATATGTTTTTAGGCACAGAGTAATATAATCCTACAGATTTGCAGAGAAGCTGCAAAGCCTTCTGGCAGTGTCTAAGGCAACATAAATGCTCTGTTTCCATCGCTTCTATTTATGGAAAACCAAAACCCATTTATCTCCCAGATTCCCGTGAGATTTTCTATAGCTTAGTCAAGAACCATGAACTACTGCTGGGTAGGAGTTATTTCAGGGAAGCTGCAGAGGATGGCAGAGGTTGTGCCTCAGCAAACAGTCATAGTGTCTCTAGTCTGACTTCCAAAAAGAACCATAGCGATGCCCTCTGGTGTTCTCTAAGAAATTCTTATTTATCTAGTTGCAGAAATGAGACTTTTATTTGAAACTTCATTGATTAAAAGTGATCTTAGATTTCATGTCCCTGATGTCTGGGTCCTAAAGCATGGCACCCATAGACCTCCAAACCTGCTGCCTCCGGGAAGTGACAGGCAGTTGCTAAAGGGAATTCCAGCCCGGGGGAAAAGAATTATGTGTGTCTCCCCTGTGGTGAGAGGGGATCCAAATGGGGATGTACATGGACACAGTACAGTGAGAAGACACAGAAACCTTCACAACCACGGTAGGTCCTCAGGTCTCCCTTAGTCCCAGCAGGGACAGGCACGGCTTTTTTTCCCATAGACATTCTGTCATTGCAAAGTTTTTATTGAGAAATTCCAGACCAAATTATTATTATTATTTTTTTTTTTTTTTTTAAAAGGAACATTTGAGTTCTCCTGGCTGGACCAAGAGAAATTCCTTGTGGTTTAAACGGGTAGACTTCAGCTATGTGCTGGCAGAAGGCCCAGTTTGAGAAGCGATGGGGGATGCATCGATTGCACTGAGACCTTTCGGAGCCTTCTGCAAGGGCTGCCTGGGTGTCCTCCCAAATGCTCATGCCACAGCTCAATGGTGCACTGTGTGATACCACAGTCGTGACTTTAGACCCTCATGTTATGCCATACACACCATGCTGAGGGCTTTACACCAGCTGGTTGATGCTGCTGCTCTTGTGAGATTTGCCCATCACTAATGACACCTTGGCAACCACCGAGTCGCTGTTTCATTTATGCTTACAATGTAATAAACACACTTCTCTTTATTTCTGCCATTAGCACCTAATATTGGTTTGCAGGAAGCCTTATGTTTCTGAAGTACTTTGGCAAAAGTAGAGGGCAAAGTGCAGTTATTTCTGGTTTTCTTTAAAAAAAAACCCTGAGAGACAGATTATATATTTAATTATCTTTTTATTTCTAGAAGATGACATAAAAGAACATGTAAATCACTCTTGCAATATCATCCCAGGAAGACTAAAGGAAGTAAAGAAGTCAGAAAATAAGTATATCAAATTCTTCCCATAATATTATTTTTAAAATAATTATTTGGAGAAAAATAAGCTTCTAGATAAAATACTCTGGGTTTTGATGAGAATATCACACTTGAAAAATTAAGAATAATAGGCAAATCCCTTCCTTGTAGAGTTCTAAAAAGCAGGGAATAAAACAAAGTTCCTGATCTGTTTCTTATGGAAGTTTTTCCCCCACTCAGTATCCGAACAGATGTTTTAAATTACATGATACGACTTAGAAAGTTTGGTAATTTTTGCTGGGAGTTTACTAGTTCCTAGGTTTTCAGTCAAGAAGAGATGTCTTATCTCCCTGGAGTCCCTCTAATTAGGCTGTAAGTTTACAAGAAAGGATTTTGGCTGCTGAGTTTTTCTGCTCCATCAGATGATTTCACATTATATCAGGGTAACAGTGGCTGCATTGTGGAGGTCTTGGGTTTTTTTTCCTGTTACTGTGCAGGCTGGTCCCTACTGCAAATTTAACATCTTAAAGAAATCACACTGCCAGCCTCATATTTTTTTTCTTTTTTAATTCTATTTTTAAATTTTTAAAATCCGATATTTTTCTCAATCCAGTAGTTCAGGGAGTTGTTACCATTTTAGGAAATCTGAAGTCCTTATGACGATTGTTTTGTTAAACATGGCCTCAGTTAATAAAAAGAGTGAAATGATTTGGGCCGATATATTCTTTCTGTAGCACCATGAGGCTCATAGGGGATTCTCTGAGAGTAAATGTGTGCTGATAACAGGCTGGCTGATATTTGGTTGGCCAGCTAATGTGTAATTGCTTATGTAGAGATGTGGATCATTCTCTAGGCAAATTATATATGTAAATAGGATACCTATTGCATCCTTGAAGGTCTTGCCATTTTACATATGTTTCTAACTGAAAGCAGATAAATTGAAGTCTACCATTTGCATCTGTCATGAAGAGAAGTAGAAATCATCTCTAAGTAAAATTACTGATGTAATTGTAATAACAACTAATGTCATTCTAATGTTGCATTTGCTCAGGTTTTTCACTGGATAAGGGATTTTGTCTTCCAGCTTTCACTTACGTGGTATATCTCAGATTCATTGAACTACTCCCATGTGTTACAAGAGAATAACTGAGGTCTGAAATCTTATCTCAGGCAGCTGGTTTGGACATGGTCCTTCTTTGGTGACCCTCGCTGTGACTGTTGTTGCTGGTGTCATCCCCTTGTGAGGTGAAGAGCAGTGGGTGCCAGATTAATCAGCCCTTACTGTAATGAAAACCAAAGCCAGTTTGCTTCAGAAAAAAAACCCCAAACCAACAGTATAAGTTGCTGGCCTGGTAAGGAAAGTACTGGAAGAGAGTTGTTTGTGCCAATGTTGGCTCCAGAAAGATGAAGTAGACAGAAAGAGAAGTGTGTTTGGGTTTGGATTCCCTGCACTGAGGCAGAAAACCAAGACTTGCATGCTGTGATAAAATCCCATGCAAATCATAAATGTGCACAAATCCATTTTGACGTGAAACGCTGCCAGTTTTGGTCTAAATAGCTGCGAGGAGGTTTTTGCTGTTGCTGTGAGCGGTGGTAACAGTCTGCTCTGGTGCCTCAACCCGAGAAATCCTGGCAGTAAAAATGCTTCCTCCAATAACACCTTCAAGCCTGGCATTGCTTAATGGGCTGTGAGATCACATGGAAGCAGCTGCTTCTCACCATTACAGAGGACACGTTACTCCTCTTAGTTTTAACACACGGAAACCACAGAATAAGAAGAAGGCAAATCAGGGCTGAAATACAACATTTCCACCTCCACATGCAGGAAACAATAACAGTTCCATAGTGCTGGCACAAAAGGGACTGAACTCAGCTTTATCCTATTGGGAAAGTAATAAACACCCGTAATAGGAGAGCTGTAGGTCACTTTGCTCTTCCTGCACACCCACTGTGGTCCTCCTGTTCCTGTCTCCTGCCATCCCACGGAGGAGGTTAAATAACGTGAAGGATTTACTGTTTTACTTGCTGGTAGTGGCTAGAAGATAGCTGAGACCTGGGACTCATTTTGTCCATAGTACACTAAGAAGATGTAATCTGTGCTCCAAAAAACTCCTTAACCCAAAGAAGCACCTCCACTAAGTGGTGGTTTCTGGTAGAGAAATATCCAGGTTAGAAGATACCCCTGGTGGGAACTCCATCTCATGTCACAAGGTGGGGATACACCAGCCAGAGGATGCAGACCAACCAAGGAGGGCACATCCCCTGTGCAGCATGCAAGACGTGAAGCTGCAGTGAGACCATCTCCAAGTGTCCTCCATGTCAGCTGGAGCAGAACAACCCTTAGACCTGCCCTAGGACACGCTCAGCAACCGCACAGGATAAAATTCCAGAATAAGGGAAGGCTTGTGGTCTGCTAGATAATCTTCAAGCACGGTTTAGACAATGGAAGGTTTTCAGGGTGATTTTTTTTTTTCCTGTATCTGAAGGAAGAAATGCTACCAAGAGAGAAAGGCCAGCTTTTTGGTTGATATTTCAATTTTTCATATTTCATATTAATACATAAAAAAATAAAGAACAAGTATAGAGCTGAGTTTTTACTCTGGCATTCAAGCTAGCAGGGATGTAAGAGCTCAGATTTGAGCTTTCCATTTCATTGCTAAAAGGAAATATTCAATGCGAGCTATGCCACTGGCATAATACTGACATGTGTTATGCTGGACCTTTTCAGAAGGGACCTCACCTACTGGGAATGCTCATTCCTTTCCAACTCTCCTTCTTCTTTTTGTCATCCCTGGAAGAAACTCCTGAATAAATCTGATCTTATGTTTTTATTCCTGGAAGACAGTATTCATGGAGAAACCTCTTCCTTTGCTCCTGGAAGGACTATGGCAGAGAACATGAATTACAGTGTATCCTGAGGCTGACAAGAGAATGTCAGAAGTAGGTACCTCTCTGGAGACAGAAATCACCAGTTTCCTTCTTCCTTCTGCTGAAGCCAGAGATATGATATGTGATGTGACCCTGGTTTTGTTGTTCAACAGGGCCTCTTAACAGTGATTCAGCTATCAGGAAAGGTAAGAAATTCCTTCTCCTTATTGTTTGTTTTTCAGGATGGAAGTGAATGTCTGAGTGTTCTGCCTAGCTTTATGGGCAACTTGTTTCCTAGAAGTGTTGAAATGGATGATCCAGAGCTTGGCTTTTGCCTCCTGCAGCTGGGAGAGACAGGAATTTTGATATTCCATTGATATTTGCTGGAACTCACACCCCTTTTCTGAGTCAGTGCCTCCAGGTCAGGAGGTCCAGGTTTTTTTACCAGTCACAGCTAAAGGAATAAAACCCCTTCACAAATGCAGAAATCTGACTTTGGAAGTGGAGGACTTTGGAGAGATTTAGCCTGCCCTAAAGATCTGACCTGTAACATACCATTGGATGAATATGTTCTTTTCATATTCTGTGCTTTAGCTGAAAATTCGTCATTTGTAATTTATAGGTCTTTGTAAATATTGGGAAAGAATGAGTGAGATTAAAGAGACTCAGATTGTTTTCAAATAGCTTTTCAGTAAAACAGGTCAAGAAGCAGATGCAGCAATTCCATCAACCATGTTAATTGTCCACAATATGTTTGGAAATCTAACAAGAAAAAAACAGACTCCACAGTGTTTTTTGGGCGGGTCATTTCTTTGTTGTTGTTCTAAACATAGTGTTCTGTAGCCAAACACTTCCAGCCAGTCTTTCTTGGTTGTATCATTACAGGAAAAGTTAGAACAAACAGAACACCACTGGTGTCTTTGCAAATTGGAGCATGAAAGTAGATTTTTAACTTCACAAAGTGTTAGTCATGATCTTCTAAGAGCTTAGACTATTGTTTTTTCATAGTGAAATGACTAGAGGTTTGGTCTTGCAATTCACAGTGTTGTTCTCTTCCTGTTGGTTCTTTGTCAAATCCTTGTTACCCGAGTTTTGGAATGGCCAAAGACCTGATGGAATCTGCAGGAATACTCTTGCCTGACATTCCTTCAACAAAAGGAGCAATGGCAATGTTGACCTCCCTTGGTTACATCTAAGTACAGTTTAATTCTCTGCACTTCAGGTCTTGTCTTCAGCTCAGCAAGTGTCATCTGCAGCATCTTCCTGCTCAAATCAGCTTCTGTTCTTGCTGGAAAACTATTTTGTTTCACAGATTTTTGATGACAGATTTTACTACAGGGCATCTCTGACAGTAGCGACATTTTGGGAACGTTCCTTGAAGTACCCTGAAAAGTACCACTGAGTAGCAAAGTGCAGATAATAGTATTCTTCACTGCTCGCTTGGATGAACTGAGTGAACTGGGAGTTGGCTTTGGCTAGGTGATTTATTCTCCTTTCCACCACTTCATCCGTATTTGCCATTCTTGGACTATACCTGATGGCAGGCATGTCATAGATGGTTAAAACCAGCATATGACATGTCTTGATTATGGTTTGATGTGGGACTATTTTACGTCTATCCATCCAATAGCCATCTCTTTGGGATGCCAAAAGCATAACATTGCTTAATGTTTATGGAATAATATGCTCTTGGCTTCTCACCCATAATGCAGCAAGTAAAAAAATGCATGCACTTAGCTTGCACTTTCTCCTCATGCTGACTCTCCCTTCTGCTTTATTTCAAGTTTAGAAGCTTTCTCTTTCTTCTTTCATTGGAGGAAGACCCCATTTGAGTCTTTGCTCAAATGAGCACTCACTTTCTAGGAAGCATTTGTTGGCAGAGGGACAAACCCCACACTTCTGTCTTTCTCATGGTGGGTTTTATCATGACGCTGCAAAGCCTGGCTGGTGAGACATGCAGATTACTTCAGGCAAAATGGCCTCAATTTCCTGATTTTATAGGAGAATACCCTGATTATTCAGATACTGGGAATATCATCAAACAGATTCATAAAAGATGGCAAGGATCAGAGGTGTAAGAATGGCACAAATAGATTATGGCTACAAGGATGATCAGGTATGAGATGATGATTTACAGCAGTTTTGTAGCTGGATGGTATCTTTTAGTGTTAAAAACCTACACTTTTCAATCAGTAGATTAACATTCACTTTTTCTGTGTTGATCTGTCCAAAAAGACCCAGGGCAAGGGGTGCTTTCTGAACCAGAACTGCTAAGGAGGTACCAATGCTTCACAATAATTTGGATGTGCTCCATGTTTTAACCAATCTAACAAAACCATAGATCTGTTACCATGCAGATGTATGGTTTCTTTCCTGTTTTGTTCTCCTGATTAGGAGCTCCATGCTGTGTTTTCGCAGGCTTAGAAGGGCGTAGGAGCAGGGAGTTGATATGGGGAGAGGATGCTAACTGCCAGGTTAAAGTCCTCCCTGATCCAAATCTGTTCCACTGGCACTGTATTTTGTCAGATTAGTGCAGTGGGCAAAGTAGAATGTCCTGAGTTGGAAGGGACCCAGAAGGATCATCAAGTCCAACTCCTGTCCCTGAAGATGACAATCCCAAAATTCACACCATGTGTCTGAGGGTGTTGTCCAATCATTTCTGGAATACTGCGTAACAAGTAACACCAAATGGAAAGCATGTAAGACAGCCCCATTGGTTTTCTGCCCAAATATTACAAACAAAAAAAGGTACTTCAGCCATACATTCCTTTTCAGAGAGGAGGAGGACATCAGGAAGTCTCTCAATCCTTGCTAGGTTGCCAAATGATGGAAACTTGAAAGACTGCCAGAGAGAAGTGAGATGAAAAGCATTAGTATTCAATGTTTCGGGGAATAAAACTACCTATCCCGTGGAAAAAAAAAAAAAAAAAGGCAAAAAAAGCCCTGTAGCTCAGTGATACATCTGTCTCCAAAACATATTTGAGTTGAGTTCTTAAAATAGTAATTTATTCAGTTTATGATGATGGTTTCTGAGTTCTTTCAAGTGGTTTTTTTTGAAGCTCCATTAGATAGTATGAGACAATTCACACTGGTGTTAGAAACCACCAAAGGAGCCCAGACTGAGAAGCAAGAGGACATAACTCAGAGGGGCTTTTCTAACCACTCTGAAGATCTTATTTTTTTGAAAATAAATACATTCTTAATCAATCTGGAAAATGACACAAAAAGATCACAACAACATGTACTTACAAGAATGTACTTCGAAGAACATGTTGTTCTTTCAAGCTGAGTGTTTTCAACTGCAAAATATTTTGAAGTGGAGCTTTCCTGCAGGATTATTTGTCCAGCCTGTGTTCTTTAAGAGCACTGCAGAGGGTTTCAGGTGTTAACTCCCTGCCTCACAGGGTCTTGGGGTTATAAGCAGATGATTTGATTTAAGCACTTAGGGCTGAAGCCACAAAAGGAAATGGTTGCTTGGTTGTGTCTGAGCTCAGCATTTCTCAGTCCAAAGTATAGATCCTTAATCTCCAGCTATTTGTCTGCTGCCCACTCAGAAAGCCCCTGAAAGCCCACAGTGAGGATTCTGAGGCATCAGGATGTCCCCTTCTGGGACCCTGCCTGCTGATGTCTCTTGGAAAACCAACTACCACTGCCCTCAAGAAAGGTGGAAGCAGAAATACAGATGTCCATCTCTCCTCATCCCCATCCTTGGACACTGGGCACTCCTCCATGAAGCATTTGGGTCCTCTTCTATTTGGTGTTTCTTCCTCAGAGGTACTGGTTGTGAGGAGAGAGTGTTCTCAAGTTTTTTGTAGTCATTGAGCTCAGTCATGGAAAATTTACTGTGTGCTGACCCAGAAAATGACCATCTGCATGACAGCACTGCCTGGCCAATGTGGATAGAAGGGCTGTCTCCCAGGAGCCAGCACACAGCATCAGATGTTGAAGTAATTCTTGGCTCAGGGATGAGAGAGATGTCTCATACCTCACAGGTAAGTCCTCCAACAACGTAGCTCAGTGAATGTGTAGGTGAAGGCTGCGATAAGGCCGAGGAGCCTTCCTCAGGGCATTTATCCAACCATGGAGGTTGTCACAGTGAGACAGGGACCCAGCAACTGGAGCACCTAATTCCCTTTGAGAGCTGTGACTGAAGGAATACTTCTTCTGTTGGCATTTTCCCTTGGCCAGCAGCTCCCTGCTTCCCAGCCCAGCTGTTTTGGAGCCTGGGCCAGGGTGTCTTCCTGTCTCCACAGACTGGAAAAGGAACCTTGGCAGCACTGCTTTGCGCCATAGGATGTCCTGGCTGCCTTGGTTTGTCAGGGGATTTAACCTTGCCTGATTTGCCTGCAGTTATGTGCAAGGCACCTCTGGTCTTCAGCCTGGTTCTCAGCAGGCCAGAGCAGCAGCTCGCTATTAACTCATGAGTAAACTATTCTTGCCAACTTTTCATTGTCACAGAAATCCATAAAGAGAGGACTTGCTGTTTTTCTCCCCATTCATTTATCCTATTAGTTTTTAAGGTGCAGTAAAAAGAGCTGCTGTAGTTACCTTCCTCTTGCTGATGAGCTGTGAAGGAATAAATTTCACAAAGCACAGTAGGCTTAACAAGAAAAACTATGTCAATAGACTAGGTAATGAGCTCATAGCATCTAAGAGAACAGCAACAATTCCAAGTATCTATATGACTAATTTGCCTTATGTCATTAATTATGCTTTATCTTGGCAGGGAGAATGGGATTCACATTACACCAGTGTATTTTCCTATTAGCTTGTGCTAATGAAAACAGAAAGCAAAGCAAAGGGCAAGTCCAGTAAGAGAGGAGTCACAAGGTGTCCCTTGCAAACCAGATCTCACTCAGTCAAGGCAATAAATCACAGTGCGGTGTTCAAGGGAGACTGAGGGGCATGGCAACTCACTGGGGCTCTCCACACCTTGTGGGAGCAGAGGTTGAGGTTATTTGTGTGTGATAAGAAGGAAAAGCATGACCTAAATATCAGTGGGCAGTCTTATTCTCACAGGGGAGAGAAGAAGGTCTGGAGGCCTCAGTGCAGCAGGACTGGATCCTGTCCTTGGAGCCACCAGAAGGATGTTGTCACCAGGTTTTTTAGTATTGCTGAAAGCTCTAGGGTTGGTGGGGACATGATACTTTGAGAAGACTTACAGTAAGGGTGCTGGAGACCAAACTGTGAGGTCTCTGCAGCAATGCTTGAAGAGCTAACCTTTTATAGAGAAAAGAAAACATGGATATTTCCTTAGTGGGCTGAAGTCCTCTGCATCAGTGAAAAGAGACACTTGTATTGCTAGTTTTGTTTCACTGGCTTGAGCTTTTCTTCCCAGGCTTCCCTGAGGGACATCATTCCCTGTTGTGAAGCCCTAAGATGCTAGCAGGATATGTGACCTTAAAGTTAATGTGATTTATTGATGTCAGTACTCATGGAAGAGCTGTGGGAAGTCCCTAAACCTCTGGCAGGGTCTACTGGGGAAAGACCTTTTGTATCTACCCTTCCTTACCCCACCATTAGCTGAGTGGGAGCTTGAGCACTGAGCTGGGTGAACATCTGCTCCGACGCAGGAAGGCAGTTCCCATAAGCAGCAAACCAGCATCTGTCAGGCACTTTAGCTACAGCTCATAATACTTTTTCTCCCTTTGTTCTCTGCCTTTTATCCTTTGATGACTTACCAGGCCACTCAGACCAGAGGAGATCCCTGGGTCTTCAGAGCAGGCATTTATCAGCATCTTGCGCAGTAGCACAATATCAGAAGAGAGAAATACTTCCCCGGGTTCTGGGGAAAAGTGCAATAACAATTCTCAGAAGATTTATTTAAACATGGCTGTTTATTTTTGCTGGAGCTTGAGTTACCTTCCCTTATAGGAGTAATGTTTTTGGAATCCTCCTCATTTTGCCTATAATAAATCACAGTTGTCTGAAGAAAAGGAGCGGGGCTCTTTGTCATTTTTCTTTGCTTTTCGTCCATCAGCAAGTGAAGGAAATGCCCTGAAAAGAATCATTTATAACAAACTTGCTTTTGACATTGCTGGCAAGTCCTTGGCATGTCGACTAGAAAAATTACTGCCCTATCTCTGGGCAGTCAGAGCACAAAGTCGCAGCTCTTTTCCTTCTAATTGTAGGTTGGCAGGACCTCTACTATCAGGCAACACAGAGAATAAAGAACACAAGAAAGGGCCACAGCTGGATCTTAGCAAGGGTGGCAGGGGTGGAGGGAGGGGACCCCAGGTCCTGTTATGACTTCAAGCCATATTTTGTCCCAGTGGTTGCCAACAACCACATGGACAACATTTTCTTGCTGGCATTGTGGCTTCTTACAAATTATGGGCTTCGTTTCTCAGTGTGGACAAACAACAATGCGAAGTTGCACCCAGAGCTCTTTAATTCTCTGCGAGGGGATGGCATTTGGGCTGAAGCACAGCAAAGGGACCTCAGGGAAGAGCAGACTGATGGTGAAGACTAAGACTTCAAAGAAGTTCTGAAATGGCTCTGACTCTTCTCATCCCCATTTTTGAGCAGCTTTTCATTGAGATTTGCTGCTGTGGGCTAAATTGCTTGGAAGTGTTCGGCTGATAGAACAGCTGGAACTGGTAATCTCCAGCATCTAACAGGCTCTATTATGATGATATTTTTCCCCATGAAGCTCTGAAAAGATTTTTCAAAGGATGACTATTTTTTGCGTAATCTTGCATGTATACAGCTAGATAAACTGAGATATATAAGTAGGCCAGTATCCGATAGCACAATAGCATGTGAGCAAAAGAAGACTGAAAAAACAGAGTGAAAACCTGTCTGCAACAAAGTAAATGGAACTATAATTTTAAGTGCAATTTTCTAGGAAAATTAGTTTTACAGTACCCATCTCTCAGTCCTGCTCACTTCTTTAAGGATTAAGACAGAATAGTGCTTGGAAACGAAATATAGCTACAAAAAAATATCTGCAAGATGGCAGAAATTGAGATGTTTTTCAGGGAAGAAAGACACCTTCCCAGCACTGACCACCATTAATGTGGTAGAAAAATACCTTTATTCGGGAACCTGGCAGGCCACTCTTTGATGTACTTCAGCTAAAAAATGGTGAGTGTTCAGTTCTTTCTGCTGAGTAGTTTTGTTTCAGCTGCCTCTGTTTGAATCCTCAATATTATTAGACTTTTTTTGTGTATCTTGGCATAAAGACATTGAGCTTCAAGTGGCATTTACCCATGAGAATAATGCATATTGCCCTTTTTCTGTAGTATTCAGGAACATTTTGAAGGTAGCCATACTGCAGACCTAACCAAATACTCAAGAAAATACAAAAGATTATGGTTATGTTAGAGAAGGTTTTCGTTGTTTTCAGTCTCCATCTCTCCTTAGTGGGGTTTAGGATTTACAAGAATTTAGGGGTGTATGGTTCAGCTAAAGCATTTCCCCAGATTTTGTTTTGTTCATTCTTTGGTCTCCTTTAAAAATATTATAAGAAATGTCATCAGACCATGAAACTCTGAATGTTAAATTAGAGTCTTACACAAATAATCCAGGTTTGGGTGATCTTGTAATGCTAAGTGGATTCTTTGGCATCAACTAATTTTATTATGGATGGAGCCACAGCAGAACCACATTAGAAATGGATATTGTTACAACACTTTCAGTATCAACAATGCTACTTGGAAAGGAATAATGTATTCCAGATGGCTATTAAGAATGTCTGTCCTTTTTAGAAGGGTTTTTTTCTTTTTGTTTAGTTGATTTATTCTGATAAAATTTCAGATAATTTAGAATTCTGTCAAATAGTAAACATGAAGATAAGGTTATTCACAGAACAGGCAGGCTGAAAGGTTACTTCATTTCATTCAATTAGATAGGTTTTCATATTGTTTTTATTTCTTTTATCTCAAGTATTGTAGCTAATTTTTCTTCATGAAAGAGAAGGTAGAGTGCAGTTGTTACAGAAATCAAAACTGCTGGGGTATGTCCAAGGCTTTTGCACATCACTGGCAAGTAATGGGACAGCAGTTACCTCTATAAGTAGGTGGGTGTAGTAACAGCCACTGACACAACAGATGAGATTTTTGAGGTGCTTGAATAAGACAAAAATCTTAAATCATGATATGTATCACAGTAACATTTCTCACCAGACCTGTATGTAAGTTGCGCACCACACTGGACCTCAACTGTCTGAAGTGAAGCCAAACAGATACTTTAAATGTGGCTTTACTTTTCTGCTGAACATGTTTGAGGGAAGTCTGGATGCTGTTAGGTCAAGCTAAAAGTACTGCAGGCTCACAGGGGCTTGGTTTCTACAGGCTCCAAATCCCCTTGTCTCTGTAGGCTCGTTCTTGGTCCTGGCGCTCTGATAACACCAATGGTCTGTACAACACTGATGAGGACACAATCAGAATTTCCTTTCCGTCACTGATGTCCTTCTGTACCAAGTTATCCTGCACACAACGAACAGTGGGCAACACAAGGCTGATGCCGTCCCTGGATAGTGCAGGTAAAATATTACCTGAGCAGTCTTGCACAGGATGTTTTTTTAATCCCACTCTGGCTCCCTGGTTTGGCAAGGATTTCAATGCCTGATTTCATGCCTGTCCCCAGGCGTGACAGTGTGAACAAAAGCTGTTGTGATGTGCCTCAGCTTTTTATTGTCTGTTCTTCTCAAGACATGCTCTATCTGGGCTCTCTCCCAGCTTCCCCTTAGGCCATTGCTTAGGTCCTTTGAATCAGGTATTCACAGGCCCCCAGGGGCACTGGGAAACATGAGGATGGGAACAGCAGTGGGATGCAGGCAGGCTCAATCTGGATGTTGCTTCTGCTGAGCAAAGTCCGTGGTGACCTCCGTTGGCAGAGCTCAATGCTCACCACTGCGCTATGTGGTTCCTTCTCCACTGTTCCCAGCAGCATCCACCCATCTCTCTAGCTGCCAGACTCTTCTCTCTCAAGACTTTATTTTGCTTTTGTGTGTTTGTCCAGCAGGCACTAGTTGAGCTGCTCACTGAAAGGCTTTTGAAGATGTTCCCCAGAGCTGGAGGCTGCTGAGCATCAAGTAGTGGAAGTGCTTGACGAGGTTTGTTAGTCCTGAATGACCAGATTTCTGTTTCATATTTGAAATAGATCTGCAGCTAACAAAATATTATGCCCAGGATAACTACCTGAGCCACCTTGCCAAGCCAAAGAGTCATAATAGAGTTCCAGAAATGCCAATATTAAATCCAGAGACATCAACATTAGCGAAGTAGGACTAAATTATCTCCAGCTGGCTTTTGTTCTTGCTTGAGGCACAGAAATAAGTAGCTCCCTTGAAAAGAAGATGAAGGCTGTGTTAATGAGGACCATAACAAAGCTTGCACCTCAGGTCACGTTCTTTTTCCAGTCGTATCAAGTTCAGTCAATGATAATATCTCAGCTCCCATCACTTTTCAGCAAATTTCCTCGTCAGTGAGGAGGACAGCCAGTCCCACAGCTGGACCATTGGAGACATGAGCTGCTCCTGCTTCCAGGAGTGGCTTGGTGTAGGTGACAAACAAAGATCCCTTGAAGCTTACGTTGTTCTTGATTCAATTAGCTGGTTTGAACTCTTAATTATACACTAAGCACAATGAGAACTTGCTGTCAAGTGCTTCTGTCCTCACTGATCAGCATCATCAAGTGCAAGTCTTGAAATGTGCAAGGAAAATGATGGGTAAACACTAGCCATGGACTATATTAAGTGTATTTTAAAATAGCGAAATATGAGCAAATTAAAAATCAGCCTTAACCTGGATATTCAGAAACATGCACTGTCTTTCTGGTCAGCTCTTACAACAAAAGGGGTCTTAGAAAAAACAAGGATTTCAGACATTAACTATTTACTGCTGTGCTATGTAAGCTCTGCTCTCATATATATCATCCTGATGCCACTATTATTTTTAATTAACATCTGTAGGTTCTCTGGAAAGCCCTGCTTGCCATCTTAATCTATGTATTTAAGTAACCACATTGAAAATGCCTGTATTTACTGATACGTCACGTATGATTAGAGATCTTTACCCTTGTTTTTAGAAGATTCTTGAGCACAAAAAGTCCACCAGGTACAACATTTTGGGGGAAGAGATGTGTAAGAAGCTTTACTTTTGAATGATAACATGGGGCAAGCTAGGAAAAGCTTCCTAACTATACAGAGAGATGCAGAAAGTTGTAGCTGTTTATAAAAGTGTTGCATTTGTGCAGCACTTCAGTGTGTATTGTTGGGCAAAGTGGGGATGGGCACCATGAGGCATGGAAAACACAAATTCTGTTGGCTGGGATCGTGGTGTGAGTAATTATCCCTATGGGAAGGCAGCAGGTGGATTAATTACTAGGTTGCATCTGCAATAAGCAATGAAAGGAAAACATCTGTTTCACATCACCCATTTCTTCTTTTCCAGGATACTCCTCCAGTTTCTTCCTCTGACATTGCAACCTGGAGACAAGTTGTTTCTCTAATGAGACTGTGCAAACATCATGTGTTCCTCTGGGGCCAGGAGTGGAGATGGCCAGGAGCAACAGGACACAGTAAGTAACATCTGGAAACATCTCCTGACTTTCTTGTTTTATTTTCTATTAGATTCTGCCTTGTTCCAATCCCAAACGAATCTGTTTCCAGTTCTATTAGAGGTGCAGAAAAATACAGGAGCCAGCTCTGCTAAGTGACTCATAATATCTCTGCTGCCATCTTGAGTAAGAGGAAAGTCTGAGCATTGGATCAGCCTTTTTCTGTTTGATCAAGTTGCTTAAAGTGGATTTTGTTCAATTAGCCAAGCCAAACTGATATCTGGTGTGCAATGTGCTGCAAAGTCTGTTTGCACCAGCAAAGGTTACCATGTTCAGCAGTGCTTCAGGGTATCCCTGCTGAATATCCGTTTGCTAGAGAAAACTAATAGCAAATGAAATGTAAGTGCTGTACTTAAGATGCTTTTTTGTGCCTGCCTCATGCATTATTACAAGCAAGAATTTCTTTATGCTCTGGATGGATTGAATTGGGTTGGATTCTATTCAAAATTATGTTAAATCCAGAATAACTCTGTTTTAGGTGAGCTGGTTTCAATACTGCTATTGTAGATCTATGTGCTGATAGTTAAGTTTTTCCTCCTGATTTCTCATTGGTGTAAGTCAGTTAGCAGTCTCAATCTAGTTGTCTATAGATCATCACAATAGGGATCTGATTGCTAACAGAACATAGACATAAAATCAATTTTTGGAGGTGTGGACTTCAGTATTTAATATAGCCAACTTGTGGTATTGGCTGAGTAAACATTGCTTTCTCTGAAATTCCCTTATCATTACTGCTGTTATCTGGGATTATTTTTCAAGCAGGCGTTAGGCTAAATTTCTGTAAAAAAAGAGTAAACATACTCGAGCAGAAGTGTGGGGTTTAGTAATGCATATCAGAGTTTAATCTATGGTGCACAAAGTAAATACTGGTTGGTTTCTTAATATCTTGAATTAAACTCATCTATCAGTTATGCCAGTATACAGCCAGGATAACTCAATTTGGTGATGAAATGTATTCAGCCTCTAGTATGACAAAAAATAACAAATCACACTCTTTCCTTAATTCAAAGTACAATAAAATTGTTGCTTGATATGAAGTGCTTAAGCAATATTAGAATGCTTTTTGCCTAATCTCTGTTTTACAGATTAAAAACCAAATATTTCCCATGCAATAAGAACTTATTAAAGCAGGTTGTTGCTCAGGGAAATATGTCTTTTGGATGTGATTCTATGAGTTCCCTGGGGGGTGGTGGGAAGTAATTAGTGTTGCATGTTCTTCTAAGGAGAAAAATGGGCCCAGAAAACTACTACCATATACAGAGTATTGCAACTATGGAGTGTAAATTGCTTACTGATGTCAGGCTTGTTGTTCATGGGGGGCAATGTAAGTTAGAAAGTCCTAACTGGAAGCAAGCAGGGGTGCTGGAGATGTCCTGGAGAAAGATGAGGTGACCCATTTTATAAAACTGGGAAAACAGAATCCTAGATCGATAGTTATTTCATAAGTACCTTCTATATGCATCAGTGAAATTCTGGCCAAATGGCTGACTTCAATTCATGGTGATTGTGTTTCACTTTAAATTCATGGACAGTTTCTTGGCTTGTAAGATGTTGCTAAATAATTTTCAGTAATTGCCACAGTCTCTCTTGTTTTGCTTAAAGGAACTCAGTATTGTGGATCAGCCCCTTGGTGCCTCTTTAAATTAAAACAATTAGGTGCACGATTAAACTCTCTCCTGCAATGTGAGATCCAGATTCAGGTGCATCTCACAATGCAGCAGCGTGAGCTGGTGGGAATGACGAGCGTCTGGGATCGAACAGATTTGGCCACTGGTTTCACTCTTCAGTTTTCCCTCCTACCTCTTGTCTACTTCATTTACTATAAGTAGGGACTGTTTGTTACTGCATTTCTGAACAGCACCTGGTCTAGAAGCATCCATCTCCTAAGAGCTGCTGGAATATAAATGAGACAAAAAACAGCTTTTTCCTTGTGCTAATATTTTGTTGGAGTTTTCATGCAGAATTTTGGCCTGGAGTAAAGTATATTTGGGATATAGGTTTTAACTGGGGAGGCCACACTGACCTATTTCAGCAAGGGACCACAGAATAACAAACCCGTGTTATGCTCTAAACGTAACTGAAATCAGAAATGAAGCTTGAGTTCGAGAGCTCCTCCAGGATTCAAGGCTGGTTTCTCCCTTCACCCTCTGAAATATCTAGGAAAAAAAAAAACAGGAGGACAGAAATGAGGTTATTCCACAAAGCAGGGGAAAAATAGTTGTAGTACTGGGAGTTTGAGGGCATTATCTGGTTTTGCACTTTAGCTGTGCCCTCCCAAATCATCCTATTAGTACAGATGCTGCCCCTCCTCCCTGTGCATGGGGCCCTGAAAGTTATAATATCATTATTAGAGCTGGCAGACATTCCATTTGTCTTTCATTACATTTTCCTCTGTTAAATTTTTCCTTCACTTTTACATACATTATATATAATAATATATGCAATACGGATACACAGAGTACACACACGAACATATGTATAAGTTAGCAGCTAATTCTCAAAACATCGCAAAACCTAATGCTGTAACGTGGTATATGTTCTCTCCTTTCTCTTTCAAAATATGTTGTAAATTCCACTGCATTTTTTTTTCTTTCCTTTTTCTCCCTGATTTACAACAGGTAAATCAACAATGCTGCTTCTGTGAGACTGGTGGGATTTTCCCCCTTGGGATGACTGTTGCACAAGAAGAACTACCAATAACTGAAGTGTAACAACCGTGACCGTCATGGTAAGCAAACACCAAGCTTTCTAGGAGATTTTCACTAACATAAGTGAATGCATGATCAAAGCTGAAGAGTGGAGAAAGAAGAAAGCAGAAAAATTGTTGTGTGGGTTTTTTTTTCCTGCTATTCAGTGTTAACAGCATGGAACACAGCATCGACAGAGACATTTTCCAAAACGTTGGTGTAGAAAAAATTGGTTTGTTTTGCTAACATGAGTAAAGGTCATTTTGATAAAATGAAGATTTTTGTGCAACTTTCCAGCTAGTGCATCTCTTTAAATTAGATTTAGGTTAGCAACTAATACTTTTTGAATCCCTATAGTCTTACAGAACTAAATGGATCAGACTATGATCTGCAAAACCCCTACAATTTCAGTGGTATTCCTTAATAAAAGGACTTGTTCAGTGTGACCACTGGTCATGTAAATTGGTATATGGCATAAAAATGCATATCAGATCTGTCCCTGAAACTGTACATTTGCGTTCATAAAACTTGCTAAAAACTCCAATTTGAGGGCATTTTATCACTGTGGCTACTCATTAATTAAAAAAAAACAAAACCAGAAACAAACAACAACTTTGTCATTTGCCGATTAACTCTGATTTCTGAATGATTCATTTGCTGTCATGTACTCTTTAAGATATGAAGTCGGTCTAATTAAAGACAGATGTGCAAAATATAGCCTATATGATGGATATAAGGAAAACATACTTTTCCATGAGAGTGGCAAAGCCCACAGCCACAAATACCTCTCCAGTTTGGTAACCTCAAAAATTCATCCTCAAATATTATTCATCTCAGTGGTCTGCAAGGATTTATCAGGGGTTATAGCTTCCTGAAAACATCTGTGAAACTAGGAGTTTTGTATATATGTGTATTTTTCAGTCGGTAAACAGACACTTTCTTTTACTATACCCACAGATTTAAGACAGCAGCAATTATGAGTAAGGCAGTCGGGAAGAGACTCAAGTGTTCAAAAATGAATATTATGGGGAAAATATAGCTTGATGTTTACAATAACATCTCCAATTTAAAGTCATAAAAGGCATCTTTCCAACATGTCAATATGTCTACTTACCAATCTTTTATTTTTTAAAATAACTTCTCATTTTGGATGAGGAATGAAGAGTATACACACCTATAGATTAATTCAGTGGACTTGAAACTCCAGGAGTTGAGTAAAAGGTGTCTGATATTCACTGATTTTGATGAACAACCACTTCTTGGTTTATAGACATTGTTGAATCACTGTTATATCAGATTTCTTCATGGTCACTATGGCATTTTTAAAAGATATGGTTATTAGAAATAAGAAAAAAGGAAAAGTCTCCATGGGATGTAGGACTGATACTGGAGTGTGCTAAAGACTAAAAGTGTACAAACATGCATCCCAACCAACACCAGCTACTAATGTCACTCAGAGATTTGGTTTGTGAAGGAGCTGCAGGATAAGCTACTGAATGACAGTGCTGGATTAAATAGTTGCTGATGATACTAATTTTCTATATTTCCATGACTAGCTAAGATGGATGGTTTATAGTGACTACTTCTGGATGTGTAGCTGTGGAGCAGAGAGAGGCAGCGATTCCCTGAAACTACTAGATTTCCTCATCTCCTGTTTTAAAAACGGATACAGTAGGGGCTGCTCCTGTGCTTCAGTTCTGTAGACTAAACTGTATTTTCCTATTGATTTTCTTATTTTTCTTTTTAGCTTATCCCTTTGATGTCATCTGTTAAGGCTCGTAGATATTGTCCCCAAAGCCTCATTAATTTTGATATGATAGCCATTTTAGATAATCCATCATTTAAAAAAAATTTAGAAAAAAATAAAAAAAAATAAAAATCAATATTTCTTTAGGTTTGTGCCTGTTTCAGCTTTCCAGTCCCTTGAACAAATGGAAGGTTTTCTCCAGAGCACTCTATATATGTTGGTTAGAGGTCTTTCCTTATCACCCTGATGCTGAGCCCCAACAAGGTCTTTATACGTGTGCAAGAGCTAAAAGATCAAATGTGAAAATATATAATGGATTATAGCAGCTAAAGTAGACTTGACCTGTGCTCTGTGGTGGTTGTTTTTATTATTATATTTTTATTTTATTTTTATTTTTTAAATTGAAGAATTATGTCTTCTATCCTTTCTGAGCTTTTTATATTTGCACTTGGTTTACTTAGCAGACAACACTAAAAAGAATAATTTGGAGGAACTCTACATTTGTCCTGAGCTATTAAATTAGCAGAAAAATGGCAAAGCTAGAAAATCTAGGGGACAAGAACAGAAATCAAAACAACCCAATGAATTGCTCCATGATTTCTTTGATAGGAACTTCATTTTCAGCAGCTCTGTTTACTATAGCATAGAAGACGATTCAGATGATCACAGTCAAAGGTCAACTCCTTTTTGGTGCTTCCCTGGACCTGAGCCAAAATCTGTTGATGTTTATCTCATGTACTGAAAATATAGTGTGAACAGATAGAGAGGAGTGGAATTCCATCACAGAAATTTTAGAATACAAAAAAAAAAAAAAGTCAAGGAAAAAGGTAAGTGCTTTTAGACCCACAACTAAGAATTTGTAAGATACAAGCCAAAATCTAACTCCTGGGTTAGTTTTTGGAAATCTGGGAGATTATATTTTAAGATACATGAATATGACTTTGGTAGAAGAATGGCTTAAAAAGGGTGCTTTAGGTGATAGAAAAGGGCTTATAAAATAATAAGGGCATCCCCTAAAATAGAAAGAACAACAGCAAGGTAGGACAGTCATCGTGCTTTCAGTGCAAAAGGAGAATTTGCATTCCTAACCTCCCGCATTGGAGCTGGGTCTTGAATAGCGTTTCTGTTTTCTCTTCAGCTGAGCTAATGACAGATCTTCAGAAGTGTCAACACTGCAACCAAAAAAGCTCAAAGTGGCAGGAACGTCGTTTGTGGGGGAGATTGGGGTCGGAGCAAATACTCTCATCAAGGTCGTTTGCAGTAAGAAAAGCCAAAAAGACTTGCCCACAGGCAGCACAGTGCTCCAGATGAGTCCCACGCCTACTCCAAGGAGAAGCCGGTGTGGTAACACTGCTCCTCTCTCCAGGCTGGACTATCTGCTTTAGTCAGGGGTTGATGTCACCCTCGGCCAAGGAATCCAACCTAATTCTTTATGGCTCTATGTGTCATTTTCTCTATTGGCAGGGAGAATTCATCTTATGTGACTTCACCTTCTAAAAAAAATGCAAATTGAGTGTAAGTCACCTACACTCCCCAAGTGCTTTGTTTAGAGAGATTGGCATTGCTATGCGATTCATTCCTGGTCCCTTGGAGACCTGGGATGAATCACCCTCTGGACATAGGATGAGGGGAAACAGCCACAAGTTGCGCCAGGGGAGGTTTAGATTGGATATTAGGAAAAATTTCTTCATGGAAAGGGTTGTCAGGCATTGGAACAGGTCGCCAAGGAAGTGGTTGAGTCACCATCCCTGGAGGTGTTTAAAAGATGTGTAGATGTGATGCTTAGGGACGTGGTTTAGCGGTGGACTTGGCAGTGCTGGGTGCATGGTTGAACACAATTATGTTAAAAGTATTTTCCAGCCTAAACTATTCTGTGATTCTACAACATGCCAATTTTTCTTTAGTGGATGCAGAGGTACTGATGTTTCCAATTCAGATATGAAGCCTCAGTCTCGATGGTGAAAATTAGGAGAACCGGGTTGCTTGGTGTGGTAGACCATGATCTGGAACAGCTGGGCTGCTGCAAACCCATATTTCCCTGACTGGCATAAATTTAAAGTAGTGTTTGGGGAACCTTTCACCCCAAGGGTAATGAAGCAGGTGAGTGAGGGGAAGACTGGAAGGTTGGGTACTTCTCATTTGGCTTTTTCCATATGTTTTGGTTCTATGGATAGCAGGCTCCAATGTCTGTTTTCTGCTTTCTACTCAGTGTTGAATACATCAACAGTTTGAAGGAGTTTGGGCTTGATTGGTCTAATACAGAGCAGAGATCAGCTAAAACTCTTGCTATTGAGTCTGGATTTTCCCATGTAATCCCAGCCTAGGAAAGACTTCTGTGGAAAAGAAGTGGATGTTGCCTTTGTAGGAATTAAGTGGAAACAGAGCATTCCCTGCCATCGCGATAAGTCTCAGCTGTGAGACACTAAAGTTAATTGAAGTAAGTTACATGTTAATTTTGGTGAGTGAGCTGGAGTTTCACAAATGTGTTAATGCTTTCATGAGTTGATGATGTCAGGTATGATTTATTCTAAAATTATTATTTTTCAGTCAAAATATTTTGTTCCTCCAAATTTGTCAGTTTTGCTAATTAAGACATAAATTTCCTCTTACTTATAGAACCTAAAGTAAAGCTGATTCTGACTTTTGAAATCTGAGCCACATGTGCTGTGCAGAAAGCGAGTTGCCAAGGGTCTCAAATTTAAGTCAGAAGTCACCATGACTGATGTTTGCAAACAGAAATAAGAACAAAAATGTTGTGTTTCTGTCCTTTTGTTACTTTTCATTTTGTCCATTATTAAATATTTTAATTTCCCTCCCTTCTTCTGTGAATATCAAAATTCAATTACAAATGAGAAATCTTTTTGAAGCTAATGAATGTTCTTTTCCTCAAAAAGTATCTAGTGAAGTTTGTTCCCTTTTTATTCATCATTATTTCAAATGTTGATCAGCTGATTTCTTTCAAGAAAGGAAAGAAACAAGAAGTCCTCTGAAATACTCCCAAGGAATACCCACTGACAGAAGTATTTGTTGATGTGAGGAAAAATATGCCATTTCAAAAATATTGCAGGCATTTCCTCTTTATGAGAACCTGCTCCTGCTTATGGAAAACAGAGAAGAGAAATTCCAACTGGTGCATGCAGCCATCAGGTGTTTGCTGCGAAGTGTTTGCCAGCAAAGGACAAGTTTGCAAAGGTCACCGGTCTCCAGGAGACCCCATGTAGGCTGGGAAGTGAGATTTTACTCAGATTTTACCCAGACATCCAAAAAATGGGATTTATTCCTGAGACACCAGTGACCTGTGGCTACATGATGTCCAGTTTTTATTCCCAGTGGGAGCTTCTGTTTTTCAACAGATCTGAAATTCAGGCTGTTTCATTTTTAGAAACCTAAATGAGCACTTAGCACTTCTGAAATTCTGGCCGTGGCCAAATGCACAGTAATAAAGAACTAAAGTTACATGGACTCAGAAAGAACAAGTCATGAGGTTAGCCTTTGGTCATCAGAACAATGTAAAATATCTTAGATTTATTCCCCAAATCCAATTCAGATTTCATCTGTGCTGAACAGTCAGTATATCAGTGAAATAACTGGGAATTTCATGAATTAACCGATTTGAAGTAATTGCTGGTAGTTGGGTCTTTGTGTGATTTGTGCTTGATAATTTGTAAGGACCACAATCTATCATTCAAAGCTGGTAGTAAAAGTTTTTTAGTGGTAGTGTGTTTATCTTTTTGTTTGTTTGTTTATTTCATTTTGGTTTTAATCATCCTAGAGGAATTTTCTAAGCACAGTGATTTGCGCTTGCTTAACTTTCTATTTTCCCTAAAGTTCTGTCATGAAAGATTGCATCCAATTGATCTAAAAGCAAAATGAGTAAATCTTAAATGAATGTGTTTGGCAGGAGCAAAGCAAAATAAGTTTGCTGGAGGGAAAGATGGTCAAAGTCCTGATCTTTTGCTTTTCTCCTTTCCCTCCTCCATCATACAAATGATGGGTGATGTTATCCCATGTCCATAACGTCATCGACCATCATGTCATGTCTGTCAGGGAGACCTGAAGAAGGCCGTATGTTTAATGCAATATTTCTTTTAATAAGAAATATCTGACAATGTCAAGAGAGATTTTTCAGGCTAACTGTACCACAAGTAGCATTCAGTGATGTATACCAGAAGAAATTGCACCCAAGAAAGGAGAGAACTGATTTAATAGACATCTGGTTTAGATAAATTTGTCATGTCTGCTCTTGTAATTATATGCTAATGACATGATTTCACACTACTTATAATCTCAGAAGCGTACTGTTTCTAATTACACATTACCTCCCAAAAAAGGCCTTTTTGGCTTCTGTCGTTCAAATATTGGTTTTATTCAGATTGCTTCTCTCTAAGTAGGTAATTTTATGGCTGCTGTTGTTGCTGATACCCAAGAACCACCTGGACATTGGTAGATTTACGCTCACTGAGTCCTGCAAGAGCAGGAAAGAGTATAATAATTGCTGCATTTCAGATGGAGAAAATCTTCGAAACAGTGGTAGGACTTTTAAGTATGCTTCTAAGAATAAAAGAAGAAAACTTCTGTGCCAAAAATACAGTTAGTGGCTTAAGTCTGCCTCAGCATTTTGCGTAGCAACAGGTCTTTTGTTAGCTTTTAGTGTCTCGGAGACCTCTCCTCATATGCAGCATAGACTTACTTTCCTTTAAGAAACAGCCTCCAGAGATGGATGTGCAGCTGCCACAGCTGGAAGCATCTTCTCCCACCACTTACCTAGCCAAAGAAATGTTGTTTCTAATGGCTTGCTCATAGTGCTTTGTGTTGTCTCTTAATTAATCAGAGTTCTTATCTTTTCTGCACTTCATCTTGTCTAACAGGCATTCCGCAAAACATCTGAATTTTATTTCTAGGAATAAGTGTGTTGTCTTATTGGGACCATGTGTTCATCAGAGTTTGCCCTCTGTTGTCTCTGCAGCACATATGAGAAACCATATTGATTCATTCCCAGAGGACTATCTTTGAGTATTCATGCTATTTTTATTAAACAAAAATCTATTTTTTTCCTCCCTTCTCCCACTCCCCCAGCACCCTCCAGCTATATCTAGCCTCGCTGAGTCAAAAAAAGGAATAAATGGAAAAACATATTAAAAATAAGCTTTTGTCCACATGGAGGAGGATTGACATCAATTTGCAAACTAGGAAGTCTGTGTTATACCCTCCAGTTTTACTTTTGGTTATCTGTACATCTCAGGTACCTGTGCAGGTGAGTCAATGCCTGAGCACTCAAGGAATGGATGCTCCCAGTCTTGTCCCCTCTCTGGAAAAACAGCAAGGTGTTTTGCAAAAATCCCAGTTATCTCCATATGCAATGCATTTTGGTCAACTCACCTATGCAAGCATGAGTCTGGCAGCCCAGAGGGAATGTTGGTATATAGAAGCTCTTCCCTCATTGTAAGACTGTTTGCTAAGAGTTGTGTGTGGGGGGGGGGGGTATAGCAACCCCAAGGGGGAATATTTGCTGTTGTTGCCAGTACAGTTTTTGTTCCCGCCCCACTGCCCCAGCAGCAGTGTGGGTGTGTGTGCTGAGCCCATGCTCCCCACACATGCTCCTCCTCCTTGGGGTGAGAAAAGGGAGAATATGGGACAGGCAGAGAGTTCTTTGCTTTTCTGATCCATTCTGGTGAAACCTTTTCAAATCCACAGGTCTACCTAATAGAGTTAACGTCTTTGAAACATGTTGGATTTACCTTTGTGTGTGGTCACCACTTGGACCAGAGCTGCCCTTTCTTTTCTCTGCACTGAGAGAAGGTTAAAAATGGGTGGTGAAGAAAGGTCGGGGCCTGGCTTGGGTCCCACCAGGTCTCCTCTCACCCCAGAAGCTCAGAGTTTCTCCCAGAGCCTCGTCTACTCAATGTATCACAGAATCACAGAACGTTAGGGATTGGAAGGGACCTCAAAAGTTCATCCAGTCCAATCCCCCTGCCAGAGCAGGAACAGCCAGATGAGGTCACACAGGAAGGTGTTCAGGCGGGTTTTGAATATCTCCAGAGTAGGAGACTCCACAACCCCCCTGGGCAGCCTGTTCCAGTGTTCTGTTACCCTCACTGAGAAGAAATTTCTTCTCAAATTTAAGTGGAACCTCTTGTGTTCCAGTTTGAACCCACGTAGTAGACTTTGTTTGACCTTCTTATCACTGGCGTGTTGCAGGAAGGGCCAGACCACCTGTACACAGCCTGTGGACACACACAGATGTAGATGAAGTAGCTCCTTGAGAGCTCCCATGTCTGTGCCTCATGGGGAGCTCAAGTCCTGGAAGGAGTGTCTCAGCAGAGAGCTGTTGATCGGCCCCATGAATCTGTGTCCAAATCTTGCTTTACTGATGCTCTGCTCTGTGAAGGCTTTGAGATTCCTCCTTTCTCCAAACTGCCCCTTGTGTGATCATCATGTGTTTCCAACAGAGGCCAGCCAAGACTGATGCGTGTCCAGTGGATACCCTGGGAGTTGCCAACAAGATGAGCAAAGGGACTGAAGACTCATTGTTCTTCAGGGTGATGCCAAAGCACCAAGATCCAAACACTAGCCCTCTCCCACCCACCACCAGCCTGTGTCCTCCATCAGAAGTAGCTTTCCATCTGCAGGTTTGTATGTCTAACACTTACTTGAGGTCAAATGGAGAGATATCTCTCCCTAGCCCCCAAACTGGCCCACTGTATCAGATTAAATCATTGTAAGATTATGAAGAAACCAGCTAGAGATTTTCTGGTTCTTGACTGGGAGAGGTGTCTGCTTCATTGTGTTAATGAACAGTGCTGAGCAGATGTGAGGGCACCTCAAAGTGAGCTACTTTTCTCCTGATGTTAATGAAACTCAGCCCCAGCCTTGAATAGATCACAGTTAAGTTGCAGCTATGACTCAGAAAGTGATGTAAGGAAGCAGGGAAAGGAAAAAGAAGAAACTGTTCAGCCCTCAGCAAAGTTTTGGTAATCTTCAGGACTGCTTTTGTCTTGCAGAGGTTTGGAACAGGGCACTGACATCTGTTTGAAATAACTAGAAATGTCATGTAGTATCACTCCAACACCACCTTCCATAACAAGTCAGTCCTGATTATCAATATGGATGTGATGTTGAAATCTGGCCCCGAACTATTAAATTTGCTCTATAACCTTTTCTCATCCCCAATAACCTTTTCTCTTTCCCAGAATGAAAATTGTCCAAGCGCATCCTCGCAGCCCTGCTTTCTTTGGAAATAAGCCTTAACCCTCACGTCAGATGGAAAAATCTAGAACACTGAGGGATCTCTAAACCAAACGATACCAGGGCAGAAGCCCAAATTTCATCTCTCTAGACTGCAACTACCCAAAAGCATGGTGAATACAAATATGACTATTTTAAAGGTAAGAAACCCATTAAAAAAACCCCAAACTGGAATTGTAGAAATATGAGAACTCTTAGCTGTGATAGTAGCAGAGTGCTGAGAATCAGGCAGGATTCTGCCCATAGCTCAGTTAAAAGAAAGTGCCAGATTAATAGGCATAATCAAGACTGACATTGGGTAAGAGGCAAGCACAACTAATCAGATGCTAACTTAGCTGATGCTGGCATTACTGAAAGCCTGGGGCCATAGTCCAAGGATAAAAACATAACATCTTATCTAACCAAGGAGTCATTTGTGTACCACTAGTTGCAACATGTTCTTAAAAAAGGAAAGAAGGGGTGAAAAAAAAAGTATCTATGGCACATGAAATTATTTTATATCCCAGAAATGATAAGAAAATAAAGCTAAGGGTTCCTGCACCCAATCTTTATAGGGGAAAAGCCTATCTAGAGTTAACCCATTGCAATGTCTGCTGGAAGTCCCCTGGATATGGAAAAATCCATTAAAAAAAAAAAAAAAAAAAGTAAAATGGGGATGAAATCAAAATGAGTATATCTAAGACATTTCAAAACTCAGTTTTGGCATATTTCTTGCTATTTGGAGTTTGCTCACATACATGGGGCCACCCTGCTCTTTGGTTCAGTGAGAGTTCAGGCAGTCTGGCAGTCCTCTTCTTTTGGCCAGCGCTCCTCTTCTGGCAAAACATCTGCCTATTTCTCAAGACTCTTCCTCCCAGATTCAACAGGATGTTGAACTGGGTCTCACAGAACAGCTCATGGAAAGGAAAGGCCCTCTGACACAAACAAACGTCACTGGAGAGGGAACGGTAATGTCAGGGAAGGCATCTGGAAGGTTAAATCAGGAATAAACCAAGCACTTTGAGCTGTATTACTTTGTATGGCTGTATTTTATTTCCAGTCTTCTGCAGTACAGCTCATGAGTCTTACCAAGGAAAGAACTTCTGTGCGAAATTCAGTAAATTAAAAAACAAACCACAGCCCTGTGGGGAAAACTGGAATTGTGCTTCCATATCATGGGCCTTTCCCAGAAAAGCTGGGCTTGGGTCAGCGTGAAATGCAACACCACACATCTGCAAGGGAGTCTAACCGGTTCTTTTCAGCCTTTTCCACTTTCATCACTTGCTGTTGCTTAAAACTTTCTGCCCTAACAACTCACAAGCACAACCAAGGTCTTTCTCAATGGGCACTCTGGGAGACTGGGGCTGTCTGGAGTCTGGAGGGAAAGACACAGGTGACAGGGATGGTGGATGCTGGGTGGGAGAAGTCACCTTCTCTCTGCTTATAGGGCAAGTTGAAACCATGCACACACATGTAATGAAGTCTCATGTTTCCCTTCCAGTAGCGTAATTGTTGTGCAGGACTATTGATATCTCATGGCAATGCCTCAGGTTGTCAGCACCTGATGGTCTTCAGACAGTGGTGATACTGACTCATTGTCTTGACCACTTTTAAGTGACATCATTTGGCCTTTTCCCAAGAGCTGGTAGCTGAGCAAGGTGACAACGGCACGGGTGTTATTTGACATGACCACCGCTTCGCCCTGGAAGAGCAGTGCATGTGTGTGAACACCTCTCCACAGCCCTTTTCAAAATGTTTGTGCAGGAACAGCCATAAACCGGGCTATATTGACCCAAAGATGCAATCCAAGTCATTCGAGTTTAGGCCTTATCTACATCATATTATCAGGACCAAGAGAGCACAGATGCTCCCCAGGGAGGGAGGGGACTGCGTGTGCGGGAGGGAATGGCCCCGTCCCTTCTCTCCTGGCACAGGGAGGGGACTGCGGGCAGAGCTGGGTAATGATTTGTCATCACGAGGGCTGGGGTGTCTCTCTTTGCAGAGGAAACCTTGGCCGTGATTGACAGCAGGGCTGTTCTTTGCGGCTTCCCTCACTGTTGACAAGTAATAATGAAGCTTTGTCAGTCCATCATGGACATGGATATGCCAGATTATGTTGACTCCTTGGACTCCTCTTATACCATGCTGGAATTTGACAACCTTCGGGTGCTCCCCAACAACACTGGTGAGATTTCTGTTTGCTTCCTCTTGAATAATGTCCGCTGCCTTTGTTCTAAAGCTGAACACCTGGGAAAGTCAGGCAGGAGGTGTGGGGCAAAGGGTGGAACGGGTAACATTTAAGCAGTTGACCTGTGAACTGGTGTTGAACCTGCAGTTGCGTTTGGGCTGAAATGGGACCCCTTCACTTGTCGGTCCTATTTTGAGCTGTTCCTTTCCTTGACGGGGCTGAGTGTCATGTCCTGAAGTGCCCATAAGGTATTGCAGATGTTGGTGGAGCTCTTCATGGAATACCATAGGTTTGTCCCCCTGTATGGCTTATGCGAGGAGTTATTACAGTTTTTCCTTATAATGTGTGTCTTGTTTGCGTATATGACTTAAGTTCATATTTAATCCTTGGAAAAAAATGCCATCTCAAACGGCATTTGTCTATTACTCAGAAAATACACCATGCATCAAATTTCACTTGTTCCTAGTTACTTAAATTGAGAAGCAATATCCAAATTGTTAGTAGCCTTCTATTTTTTTTTCTAGCTATCAAGGTGGTCTAAAAGTCTTAACGGCACACAAAGAACTTGACTGTGAGGCGTGTGCTTTTATGTGCAGAGACTTCCGCTTTGTTCACAGAATTAAAGCATATTGCATATTTAGATTTTGAATAGTCAAAAGTACCCAGGCATAAAGCAAATAAAGTATTATGTGAAATTAACTGTTCACTCTGTGAAAAATAAAGGACATTTTGGTCATATAGCATGAAACCAATCACATAACTGAATGAGATTCCAATGTTAGCAATGTCTTTGGAGAATTTTGGCAGCATTTTTTTTAAATTGTTAATAAGCATAATGAAATTAAGATGGGATTTTCAGGGTCTCACGTTTGCTCTTTAGCTGTCTCATTGAAAGAAATCAAAGTTTCAGTAGGGCTATCACCTACAATTTAAGATGATTAGACTTCTTATTGTGAGACATGGTGGAGATGTCAGGAGACAAGTTAAAAGACCCAAAGAAATTTGAATTTCATGTTGACTTCAATAAGAGCTCTGACTGTCCCTAAAATAAAAGATTTTCAGGTTTTTTTTTGGTTTTTTTTGGTTTTTTTTTTGCCAATTCCAGATAGACTAGATCTTATTCTTGTGGAAGGGTTTCCATCTGCCATCCTACTCCAGAAATATTATTTAACACAGAAGTTTTTCTTTGTCACTTGTTGTTGAGCAACAAGATATTTTTTACTTTCTAGAGTGGTATGAATTTCCTTGAAATTCAAAATAATTTTGCAAATTAACTGCCAAAACCTGTTTGGAACTCTGTTGTTTCATGTAGTAGAACTGACAGGTTGAGTTTTTTCTGAAGTTTATCTGGATCGGTATTGTGTTATTTATCTAGCTGTTAATAAGTAACCAGTTCTCACAGGAACTAGCTGTTTTGAAATTAGCTTGTTTGTCTTGGGTAAGTGTCCTCTTCTACAGTCTGTAAAAATAACTTCAAAAACGACCTGAAATGTCCATGTATGGAAATATATTGTTAACCAGCTGAATTCAGTTTCCATAGGTAATGAAAAATAACAGTTCACACAGATATTCTGTAGTTTCAGAAATATTTTTAAAGTTGTTAGAACCAGGAAATAATATAGTTTTAGGTATTTTTTTTAAAGAGACTGAATTGTTTTAAGATGTGTATTTCCCATTATGCAAGATTATTCTGTATTATTTCCCCTACTCAATCTAATGGCAGTTTTGCCCTCTATATAAACACAAACAAGAAAGGGGGCAATATTTATTTTAATGGGCTCAGGACTGTTTCTTACATTGTAAACAATTTTAAAATTGAAAATTAGAATATTTTTAAAGATCATGCTCACTTAAAACTGTTTCCTTTTTTGTAATATTATTTAATCAACATTTTGGGTTGATTAATGATGTGAAGCACTTCTGGTGCTAAGCTTTCTGCTTCAGGAACCTGCTATTGTTTTGAGGTTTACCTAGGTATATATTTTGGATTTTCCACCTTTAAATACCCCATAGTTTGCCAAATATTTCAAGACTAATTCAAAATAAAGAACAGAGTCCATTATGGGAGTGGAGGAGTATAAAAAAATGGTCTGTTTTAAATAGAAAGAATAACAAAAGGAAACGAACAAAAATCAATGCTAATCCTGTATTTCCTTTATAAAAATGTGTTGTAACTGCAGAAAATTTTCCATTTTGTACAGACTTGTTTCCTTTACCTTGGCTGGCATTACAAGCCATATTCTCACTTGCTTTTTATGTGCTGCTAATGCCCATTTCCTCACGCTCTTGTTTGAGTTGTCATTTTGCTTAAAATATGAAGCATTATTGAAATATTGCACTAATTCTGTAGTCGAGTGTCAAAGAACACTTTCTCCCACAGTGGTGCTCACTTTCCCATCTCAGCGCTCAAACACCACGGTGGTTCCTGGGACTTTGACACAACATTGGTGAAAAAAATATTCCCAGCCCTGCTACAGTTTGACCCAACTCAGACCATGAAAAAGCCATCAAAGATATTTTAACAGAGCTTGACCACCCCCCAAGCTGCACACGTGCTTGCGAGGATCTCTGGCCTCTCTGGTCGGCCTCTCCATCATTGCTGCTGTATGATTTGGAAACACTAAATCAAAGTTATGTTTTAGAGCTCAAAAACTCCCCCTCTATTTGCTGATGTAGAAAGCAGCTGACCTGCACGTGAACAAGTCTTCAGTGCTAGCCCCTCTCCAGCCCTACATTTGTGTGCACAGGTTTCGCAATGCTGGCTTTGGCCACCAAGTTTGACTGCATGTACATGCCCTAAAGCTGCATTAATGATTTCTTTACCTTCCAGTCCAGCACATGTAATTCAGAGATTTGTTAGCTGCAGATTATGTGCACTGAGACTGGCTTGGATTCACGGGTAGATAAGAGCAAAAGCCATTCTGGAAAGTATAGGAAGGTAATTCTTCTATACAATCTGCATCCAGAAGAGATGGAAACTGCCTTGAACAGTTTGGTAACCAGTAAAACAATGGAAAGGAAAAGCAGCAGAGAGGTTTACAGGGGTTAAGTATCATACCAAGCTCCAGCTCTTAATGGAAGCCAGGTATCATTCTCCAACAGCATCCTCACTGGGAGCACCTTCACTGCTATTTCTTATCACTGTAAAACTTGTCATCTTCATTTCACCCCTGGTTAGGTAATGACTGACATAGAGAAGCAGTAGATAACACAAATTTGTATGTATTTCAGTTGTGGGCTTGGTTGACCCCAAGGCTGGTGAAGCCACTGGGATATTCTCACCAGCATTAAGTAGGCTGTAGTTCCTGATCTGCACGTTGCTCATACATAACTCACAAAAGATGGTTGAAACTGCAGATTTTTCTGCCAGTCAACATCTATGACAGTTCTAGTGAGGAGTCTGGCCAAAACCGTGGGTCTTCAGTTCAGCCTGTGACTCACACAAGGTGAATTTCGGTCTCTTCTTGGAGAATGTCTCCAGTTGCATCTCTCCAGGATAAATTTCAGACACTGTGACACGAATTAGGGCCCCTTCTGTTATAGCATATATACCATATAAGCATCTGTACACAGATACGTGTCTGAGCATCTCACCAGGGTGGTGAGGACAGTTGTGAGCTTGTTTCAGTTGTTGTGAGCCAGCTGGACTCTGACCAGGTCTGTCCCAGCAGCCCTCAAGCCCATCTTGGTGTGGTGCTGAGCTCCAGGTACCAAACCCTCCAGAGAGGTAAAAAATGATAAATGAAGCTCTGAGCAGGTTATCGTCTTGTATCAGACAGGGCTGAATTACATGGTCTACAGTTTTCAGCTGATTTCACAGGCAGGCAACTGTGCTGGCGGGGATCCTGGTTTCCTCTGCTTTTCCTAGCAGTGACCTGGCCAGGAAAAACCCAGACATTCCCCAAATACTGGCTAGGTTTGAAAGCCATGTTGAAACCATCTTCTGATGCACGCGATATTGCTTGTGCCTTTGCTCTTCTCTGAGCTAGTTCTCATTTGGAACTCATCCTTAGTTGGTGACAGGATTTTGTAATTAAAATTTATCATTATGATTAACATGTGCGTACGGGCTCAGGGCTTTTCTTTATTTTTTTGAAATTTCTGTTCACGTTCAGTCAAGCTGAAAAGGACATGTAACTGCCTCACACAGACTGAAATTTTAGCTAAGTATCTGCCCTAACATAGAGCCACCCAGCTCAGCTGTAGTCCATGGGCTTGTCTGTGTTTTCATGGGTACAACGGAGGCCAAAATTTGGTTTTGTACCTTCCATGGGGACCTTACATGCTCAGTACTGGTGGTCCTTCCTCCAGCTATAATTGGTTTAAGGCCAGATTATTAATTTCTTCCTTAAATCAGCAAGCAGCTCCTCACATGTCCTACTCACAAAAAGGGAAAAAGTCTTCTCTGGCGAGTAAATGTTTTCCAGCATCAGGAATGGTTTGCAATCTGGACCCAGCTGAAGGATGAAGGCTCCATTGGAGACCCAAACCATATGACCTTTTCTTTATTCTTCTGAAGTCAGTAGCAAAAGCATGAGTGGAGAGAAGAGAAAATTAGCCTTGTTATCTTTATTTTTCTTGTGCAGTTTGTGAATGAAATTCAGGACACTCAGCACATTTGTTTATGGTAATACGTTCCTTCAAAAGAATAGATGGAGCAACAGATGCATGAACGTTTAGCGGTACAGTTCCTCTTGAAAGTATATTCTAGTACAGCTCATTGAATACTGAGTTATCAAGCAAAATTAAATCAAGAATCTATGTAAAAAAAACCCCTAAATATCAATGCAAATTACCATTAAGCACCTCAGATGCAGACAATGTTCCCAAAGGCCCCAAGTGCCACTTACTGACAAATATCAGGGCTGGGAGCATATTAAATGGATTTTGGGAACAGGTAAAACTCAGTTCCTGTCATTATGACCTAAGAATGATTTTGACACTGTCATTCTTATTTGTGATGTTGCTCCAGTCTCACTACAACCTATTTATTTATTCATTCATATGTTAGAAGGTGAAATACAGATCAAAAGGGTTGTTTTTGAAGGAGTGAAAGGAAGTCTGACCTCTGCATTTGTGAAGTCTTAGCTAAAAAAATTCAAATGTTTTAAAAAACTAAAGCTTTATTAGCTTTTTTTTGCTTTTGATTAAAATTTTCATTTCATAGCAAATATTTTCACTGTAAATTTTTGATGTGTATTCATATACAAAAATAGCCCACTCTCTCTATATATACATGTTGTGCGTGGATTACCCAAAGCTATTTTTACATATTATACGTTAGAAAGCTTTCTCTACTTTATCCAGATCAGATGCCAGTTCCTCCCCTTTGAGTAATTTTCTCTAAGATTTGTCGTTGCTCAGTACAACAGCTGCTGAGCTTTTCTCATCACCGCCCATCTCCTCTGCAAGGCGGGATGTATCTTGTCCCAAAGACTTTGCCGATGTCACTGAAGCACGAGATTGGCTCCTCTGGGGCAACGAACATGCTCCCAGAGGTGTGATAAATACATAAAATCATCCTGCAGCAAGTGCCCAGGTCAGGACAGACTCCACAAACATTTCTTCTTTCATCAGGGTGTAAACACTGTCATCTGCATCTTCTCAAATGTCTCTTTTTTTTTTTTTTGGCTTTTTTTTTCTTCCCCAAGTTGTGCCTCAAATTAGGAGGATTAGGAGTGCAGTGAGTCTGGTGGTTATGGCCAAGGGAGAAGTTTAAAGAGAAGTTTTCAGCAGTGTATACACGGGCCAGGCAGGGGCAGAGCTATTCCTGCCCCAAATGAGTGGGTGCAAACAGAGGACATGACAGAGGGCATTCATATGACCTAATTTTAGGTTCTTAATTTAGAAGGTCCATCTTCTTGCACTGCTCTTGCTTTCCAGTAGGTAGCAATGAGCCTCCTCAGCAGGCAATTCAGAGCAGAAACTGGACTTAGGAGAATTAAAGTGACCCTGGTGTGAGCTGTTGTCTCTGTTCTCCAGCTGCGGAGAAGCATCCAAGAGCAGCCTTTTATCTCCAACACCTCTTCATGTACATGAAGTAGTCCATCCTTCCTGCCTCTGCTGTCTTGTTGTTGCTTTCTACTTTTTCAAGTTAATGATGTTTTTTCCACCCTCTTCTGTGGGCACCAGCTTTGCCCTATGTTCTCCAGATGTCTAACAGGGGAGGTGGTTCCCTGTGCCTCAAAAGCATATATCTCACATCCAGGTAAAGTTTCTCTGCATCTGCCAAGAAAAGTGGGGGTAATAGTTAAATTCTTGTGAGCCTGATGGGTTGTGCAGCTTGAAATCTCTCTGGAACACCTGTGTGTGGTGGAGGTCTGGGTCAGTATGTGCTTTGCTTAAAAAAAGTAACTTGCTGATTCTGCTTTTTATCACAGAGGGGTCTAATGGTCCCTGTTCTCTGCCTGCAGAGGCCATCACAGCAGAATCAGCAAACACCAACCTGCTCACCAGCGGCATCAGCTCCCTCTGCTCCATCTGTGGGGACCGGGCAACCGGCAAACACTATGGGGCATCCAGCTGCGATGGCTGCAAAGGCTTCTTCAGGAGGAGCGTCCGTAAGAACCATATATATTCCTGCAGGTACCTGCCCCTGCTGCATTAAATAAATACAATTTATTGACACTATAAATAATTCGGAGTGGTGGTCAAGTTGTAAAAAGGGGCCCCTATCCCAAATGCTGAATTACCATGAAGTGAATGCTAAGGAGTAAGCTAAGTTGTATCTCAGCTTGGACTCTGACACCTTTTGTGACACCAAGCGATCCATTTCATGAATTCACCATCACTGCTACCCCCACAGTGTAAATCAAGGGGAATTTACAGATCAGAGGTTTGACTGGGGTGTACAATACATAAATACAGCTTCTGGGTGTGGAGCAACACCATAACCTTATCACAGCCCAGCAAGAGAAAGCCAAGGAGGCAAAGGACCAAACCTCCAGAGATTTAATCTCAAATGCAGTGTTTCTTGATTTTCCCGGTAAAAAGCAATGACCATCCAAGAACCTGTCACCTCCAAAGCATCCACCTCCCCCACAGTGTCTCCATTTTTGTTTTGAAATTGATAAACTATGTATGCTGACATATAAGTAGTGATTTTACAATCATTCTGAGAATGTAGCATGGACCAGTGATGATTCATGTCCACTTTGGCACACAGGTGTACATTGAGAGAATTTTCTTTTTACCAGGAGGAGGCTATAAATTATTCCAAAGCTATCTTGATTGACCTTAGAAAAATGGTGTTTATTTTAGTGCAGGAGGAAGGGGGAAAAAATCCTGAATACGCTCAAGCCCTTAATCTCTAATCAAAACCTGGAAGTTTTATTTCTGTTCCAGAGCTCTTCCTCCTTTAAGAGCATTCTAAATTTTTGCAATGCTAGTCACCCTGTTTGTTCAAAATGATCCTGGGGTCCTTATCACTTCAGGACACACCAACCACAAAAGACACCCAGGGTGACAGTAGTGTCCACCCACATGGTGCCCACCGCAGAAGCTGTGGGATTCCTACAAGAACAGGGAACAGCTACTATTGTTTTCTTTGAAATTCTGGCTTTCAGTCTCCTGGGAGAAGAATTGTTGCCCCTCCCTAGGAACCCACGAATCTCTGTGATATTTGGCAGCTCAGAGAAGATCCACAGAATTGAAGCCAAGTAAATGGCAAATGCTTGCTTGTCTGCAAATCCTTATTTGGTGAGCCGCACTGTATTTAGCTCAGCTCAGAGCGCTTTTGTTTATCGCAGACATGAATTCCTTGGAAAGTCTTTGGGTTCTTTGTACCTTTGGCTTCTTACCAGCCTAGAAAAGTGCCTCAGCTTTTACCACTTGATGATGGCCCTGGAATAACCTACTCCCTCTCTCTGTGTGACAGATTCCTGTTCTACCAATTCACCCACCGTGGCAAGGGCTGCAAAGTCTACATGGGCCACCCTAGAACAGCACATAGGTTCCTAAATAACCCTTTGAAATGAAGAGGAATTAGGAAGCCACGTGCCTCAGAACTAGACTGCAGACACAAAAGGGCTTGTGGTCCATAGTGTCATTATTCTATGCAAAGCAGAGCCCTGTTAACAAGCTGGATCAAACAAGCTCCAGTGACAAACACCCAACAACCGTTTGAAAGTGGGAGATGGAGTTCCTACACTGCCAGGCACCAGCACAACTTGAGTCACAGTCACGATTTCACAGCCAAAACCATCACATTCCGCCCAGGGTGGGTGGGCTGAAATGGCTGCGCTCCCAGCAGGCAGGAATGGCGGTGGGGAAGATGAGGAGCTGGGCCAAGCCAACATTGATTCAATCCATTTCTTGCAAACCTTTGGCTCTTCTCAGGGTTCAAATCAGTGAAGACTGGGACTCCATTTGGGTCTGCTCAGGGTGAGTGGGGTGCTGATGCCAGGCTGGTTGCTCGATGTTTTGTTTCTTATCTCCTCCCAGGTTCAGCCGACAGTGTGTAATAGACAAAGACAAGAGGAACCAGTGCAGGTACTGCAGGCTGAAGAAGTGCTTCAGAGCTGGCATGAAGAAAGAAGGTGGGTGCAAAGAGACATTTCAAAACTGCTTGCTGCTGACTCTGGCCCTACTCCCACCGCAGAGTGTGGTAGAGAGCAGCAGCCCTGGTTCGGGGAGATGATGCTCATGTGTTGCAGTGAGAGATTTCTTGTTGTTGAAGCTGAAAACATAATTTCTTATCTTATTAGATGTGAACTGCAATTAGAGCCTTGTGACAATAGTCACCCATTCTGGGAGGTGGTCTCATTAGAGTATGTTTATATTGGGAAATGGATGGGTTTCTTCAGGGTTTATTCAGCCTCTGATTGTTTCACAACAGAAATTCCCTTGCCACCCACCTACTAGTATGAGTCCTAATCCCAGCTGTGACAATCTCAGTGAGGACCTGCCACTGTCAATCCCATAAATGCCAACAGTTGGCTACCATGCAGTAGCGTTTGGTGATTGACTTGGCTATCTTGGTGCAACCCTTAGGACACGGTACAGCCTGAACACAATGTCTTATGGTACAAGAGCTGCTCCTCCATGGCACATCCAATATTGGCTGATGCCTTTTGTTGTCCTTCACATTGGCTGTGTTAAGAGGGAGGTGGAGCACTGTAGAGTATTTAGGTACCAGTGACCATAGGGAAATATCCTTCCAATGCACTAAATGAAAGTGCCTAATGCTAAGCAAGAGAAAACACACTTCTGTTAACTTCAGCCTTAATGCCCTACAGCCAGCTTCCATGGGAAATTTTGGGACCTACTGCAGCATTTCTGATCTCTGATCATTCACTGTTTGTGTAGTGGGAGAGCTTGGATTATACTATTTTACTTCAAGCTTTCTGGACAGAGACTTTGTACACCAAGTGCTCAGCAAAGTGGGGGCTCAGCCCACACTAGATGGTACATCCCGTCGATGTGCAGGTGATGGTTTCAGCACTCTTCACCCTTCATTTGTACTGTTTTCCAACTCACCGACAGCTTATGGGTGAGGGAGCTAGGAAGGAACTTGAGAGTTTCTTTCTATGCCACCGAGTTTAACACCCCTCACCCACAGGGTGAAATCACAGTCCTACTGAAACCAAGGGAAAATTTGTCACTCCTTTCTGGTAATTCATAAGATTTCACTGATGATGAAAAAATCTTTCCAACCTTCTGACCGCATGTTTTCCTGGAGAAGAAGGGTGTCTTGCAATTTGGCATTGGTCATGGATGTAGCAAAACTGCCTGTTGGTTTGATTTAGGAAAAATGAAGTAAATACAGAGAAGCAAAAAAAACCAGCCCTTCAAGTGATAAAGAAAGACCAAATCAAAGCATATTTGGTCAGTTCTAGATGGAGATGGAGCCAATTGCCAATGCAGCAAGCTCCACAGCTTGGAAAGGCTGAGATCCGGTTATCAGCTCCATTCTTTGAGCCGAAGCATGATTTTTATTGGATTTATGGTAGAAGTTATAAAACTGTGGCTCATGCCTTCATTATTGATTGCAGCTCAATGGAAGATGACTCATTTCAAGTTCCACATAGTCACATTCTTTGAAACTTTTTTATGAGTGCAGTCAGGTTGTGTGCTCACAAACTGCTCATGTGTTTGGTAAGGAAGATTTTAAAGCACCTTGAGCAACCGCTTTGCAGAAATTAGCTTAACTGACCAGGGCTGTATCCAAAGCATGTGTGCAGGACTGCAAAATAAATTTTCTTGCACAATTGTGTGCACAAAAAGAACACAGTTATTTACTTTAGGGTGGTTCTAGATTAATATTAAACAGTATTGCGAAGCATTAGGGAAAAAGAGAAACTATGTCTTGGGGCAGAGCAATATGAGAATGATACAAATACTTGTGCATAATTTTTTGGTGGTGTGCACCGATTCATGTTGGGAGACCACAGCTGGGACACCCACACTCAATATGTCCCATTGTCGCAGCACTGGCATGCAAGAGTGTGACACTTCTTCTGGCACATCAATTTTCAACCAACCCATGTAACAGCAATCAGACTTTCCAGGGTGTGGTGATTAGCATTGTTTATTCACAGTAAAAGGGAAGAAGCTGGAAACGATCCTTTTCCCAGCCTGTCTGTGACAACACACCTGTGTTGGGGTTGGTAGGGTTGTGTCACCCTTACACGCTCCCCTCTTATGATGTCCCACCAACCCACTGCTCACCGAGTGTGTGTGTAATATGGGATGCTTGCTGTTCCCCAGCAAAACTAACTGATAAACAGGAGTTTTGGATCCACAGTGATTTTTATTTTTATTTTCTCCTGTCTTTCTGTGTTGTAAGACATGACGCGACACACTTGGGTCTTTCTTCCTCTCCTTTTTCCCCTGTTGGAAACAACTCTAGTGCACAAAAGATTGAAGGTGGCTATATTATCTGGCATGGTCAAAGTGAAATTTCTGCCTAAAAAAAAAAAAGCCATCTGATGCAAATAGCCGAGCTAGCTTTAAACTGGCTGTCTACAGGGGCAGTGGTGTAGGTGCAGGGCTGAGCGTCTCAGCATGGGCTGTTCCTGGGATCACAGTGCAGTCAGGCTATAGGTTCACTATAGGTGTGGGGCAGCTGGGCAGAAGATGTTGAGAAAAGAATCAGTAGCATCTTCTAGATTGTATAATCTGATTTGATCCTGCTTTTGGAAAGAACCAGGACTGTCCCACACATGAGCCCTGCACCTCCAGGCTTGTGCTTTCAGATGGAATCCAGGTTCCATCGACACCAGCAAGAGCAAAAAAGGGTCAAAACTTGAGTCTTGTGGAAATTCCAGTCCCCAGATTTCCTAGAAATTAGCTCATTTAGAAAAGCTCCTATCTAAATTACATTTTTTGTATTAATAATTCACTTTAATAACTACAGGTAAACAATCATCAAAGCTGGGACTAGGGGAGAGGAAAAGGCTTGCTTGAAAACAAATCCCTTCTTGTCTCCCGAAATGCCACTGTGATCAGGATTGAAGATCTTTACAGGAGATTCGTTTTGTGGTTCAGGCTTGGACTGTACCACAGGGTTCTGGGGGTTTTCTGGCTGTTCCCTCTGATTTCCCCTGTTTGCACAGGACAAGGTTTGATTTCTATCATTTAGCGCAATGCTACTGGGCAGGGCTTTGGTCGCTACAGCGTCGGTGAATGAGGAGTGCATCAGATACTTAAACATTCAAAGAAAACAGCAGGATACTAATTTTAGCATCTGACTGAGATCATATTCAACCTTGGATAAAGTAGCAGGGTGTGATTTTTCAAGTGAGCCGGGTCATCTGCTCACATGTAGTTGAGTGTCTGAACACTTGGACGCCTTTTGACATGCAGGCTCTGCAATATCAGGAATCAGTTTGCTGGTGGAAAAAAAAAAAAAGAAAAAATAGGGGTTAATATTTAACCTCTCATCCCCTTTAGAGTAATTTATGAATGTACATGAACTCCTTTAGTTTTACACAGAAGTGAAAAGAATTATTGTATCACTTATGGCCACAACAGAGTGGGAGGATGTGAGGCTATTTTTAAAATTTATTTTTGTTAAATTGGACAGGTTTGTAGGGCAGTTTTATTGGTGTTTCACAGGACCTCTCTTTGTTTCATACCTTTCGTTTGCACATCTCTTCTGCCATGTTTTAGAAGGCTGAGACTGAAGTTTATTGCAAAGATGGATGGAAAAGGTAAAGGATCTTCCCCACTTTGTCATAGTCATAAATCAGACCAGAAGCCTGTGAAATGATTGAATGTTCATGTACCACTGTGATTTGTTTGTCAATAAAAAAAAATACCACACCTGTAAAATCAGGCAGCAGAAGGGGAAAATCTCTTGGTGGAGACAGAAACTGTGAGCACTGGTGAATGCTGCTACGGCGCTGGGGCACTCTCTTCTCCCTCCTCCTGCTCTCTCTTTATGACATTTATTAATACTTTTCCAACTTTGCATGCATGAAATGAGAATTTTTTTCATGGAATAATAATTGAAATGGTAGCTTTCATGCAGGCAGGGATTTACCCTTTGCAGTTTCTGTGGAAAGTTACTGATTTGCTGCCGTCCCCTTCCAATCAATGCCTGTGCCTGTATTTATTGGACTCCCCGGAGGTTCCTCATCATGGGCCCTGTACCTACGTGGCAAGGCAGCAAGGACAAAATGTTTGGGAAACACGGGTTTGTTGCAATCCCACAAACACACCGCTGTTTGCTCAAGAGCCGCTGTGCGTGCTCCGCAGCCTGCCCGCCCGCCAGCATCCTTGATGTGTTCATGGTGAAAGGGTCCAGGCTTGCTCTGAATAACAAAACAAAACAGGCGAGCAAAGCTTTTGCGAGTCATATCCTGGAAACAGTAGCCCCTGGGAGGCAGTGGGATCCGGCACTGGGATTTTAGTCCTTCCTGCAAGTTTTATTGACTGCAAAGCCAAGATTACATCTGAGCCCCAGCACTCCCGATGCCTCACCACGAGTGACCTATCCCTTCCCTTTTACAAGCATGATAAATACAGCAATATAATTACCACACAGTAATAGATTGATTTCTGTGGCAGGTAAAACATTAACTCCCTTTTGTACCTAATTCCATCACATCTTGGGTACTTTCAGTGATAACACCCAAATCACCTTGAGAAAGTCAGTCTGTACCATCCACTTACACTTGAAGATTGAGCTTATCAGAGCATGAGGGAAGCACTGAAATATGTGCCATAAAAGGACCCAGGAGGAAAAACAAGCTGAGGCTTCTTACAGGAGTCTGTAATTGATGAACAGGACCAGGTCTGCCTGGGTTTGTAGGACTTACATAAAAAAAAGATGTGAAAATCAGTTGGAGAGGCAAAACTTGTACCTTTTATTTTAAGTGGGCAAAAAAATCGCTGTCACCCTCAGACCTCTGATAAGAAACCAGGCATAGAAGGTTGGAGGGGGGACTTTCCAAGAACGTCAGAGATGACATGGATCTGGGTAGGCTTGCTTCTACTCAGTGCTGTTGCTCATCTTCCTAGTGTACCAAAGAAAGCTGTGAAGGGTTATTCTACTCTGAAGGTTAATCATGGATTATGGTTCCTATAACCACCTCCACCTTCAGACTGGTGGGGATCCCCCACTGACCAGCCTTTTCCATCGCCTCTCCCATGCATAGGGCAATGTATGTTGCTAAGGTAGGTCAGCAGAGCCTCCTAAGGGTGGTAGTTATTTTTTCTCTAAATGGATGTCTAATTGCCTCTATGTAGTATCCATAGCCTGAAAAGTCTCCAGTAATATGTTTATGTGTTGCATCTATTACAAATTATCGCATCCACTCAGCCTCTTGCAGCCGTTCAGGCATGGTTGGCTCTGAGATGTAAAATGGCTTTGGGGACTGGATCCCAGCAGATCCCTCCAAACACCCTCAGCTCAGCAATGAGTGGGTCCTGACCAACGGCAAGACTGAGCTCCAAATCCTGGAAAATAAATACCGTGCTCCTGCTGATAACGAGAGTTATTGATTTTTATCACTGTTGCTTGTTTTCTGCCCTTTCACTTTGTTGGCCTCTCATCAGAGGCCAGTTGGGAAAACAGAGCAGTGGTTGGACCTGAGCTGGCAAAAATAAAAACAACCCACCTTCCCACCTGGTGTGCAAAATAGTGCCCACATCTCCTTCTTTGCATAAATTCAGATAAATGTGCCCCATGCATAGGGGGATGCTTGCTCTAAAGCAAGGCCTAGCAGCAAGGCCAAGTCTCAAAAGAGTGATGGTGAAATTATTTTGCTGACTCTGCCAAAAGAAAGTTGCTGGGAAAGTCTTCTCCGGTGGCCACTTTTGAGACAACACATTACTGTTTCAAATCCAAGGGGTTAAAGCACAGAGCGAGTTGCTCTTCGACAGCTATGTCTGAGTCATTCCCTGTAAATAAAACCAAAAGGAGTCTGGAATTGCTGTATGAAGGAGGAGAGATGTGTTGCATTATCACCACATGCTAAATCTTCCTGCTCCCTCTGCTTTAAGGCCCTGACAATTGCTCTTTCTGAGCTGGATGTAGCCAAGACGTATGAGCTGTCTGGAAAATGCTGAGTCTGCATCCAGGCTCCTTCCTCCAGCCCCATGTGGGTTGATTTGCTGCTGGACAGAAGTGATAGGGCCTGGGGGAGAAACTAACACTGGAAACGAGGTTGGACCAAGTCTATATTCTGCTTTCTTCCTCTGCTGCTGTTTTACTTGATGGCTGCAGTGGAGGTGAGTCAGTTCTTGGAGCCTGTGTTGTAAAAATAAGCTGCTGAAATGCAATAAATCACTTATGTTCAACATGCAGAGCTGACGGAACATAGGGCTAGAAGCGGCTTGCACTTTAGGGAAAAGAATGGTTTATAGGGTGGAATGGACCTCAAAAAATTAGCTTTTTTTTTTTTCTCTAATTCACCGTGGCATGGCCATACCTTTCTGTTTGCAAACAGCCCAGGGCTGATCTTCAGTCTGTTGTGGTTGCTGTAGTGTGCCCAAGGTGTGTCGTGTCACTGTTATTAACAGCTTGGGACACTCTGAACTGATTTGCTGCAGCGATTTGCACAAATTGCCAGCAGAATAGAGGCAAAGCCCGGCTTGGTCTGTCCCCTCAGCCGTGTGCTGGCATTGCCATCAGGGTTACAGGCTCGTTGAAATCAGCAGTGTGGTGGGCAAGGCTGAGACAATGGTTTTAAGGTGAAATTAGTGAATTTAAGCTGCTTTTCTTTGGAGCTTCCTTAATGAGGTGACTCTTCCTACTCCCTGTGGGTGGTGGTGATGTCCCCTGGGGAACACCAGCTGCGATGTCTCAGGGCCAGAGGACACTTTAGATTTGCTTTGAGGTGGGATCAGAGGATGGTTTTTCCAGCACTGCCATAAGACGAGACGCAACCTGACGAGCATCCTGCTGGACCAGGACCTCAGGAGTCCTCAGTGTGGACATGGCAAAAAGGATATTGGAGGCCAGGACTCCAGCAGTATGAAGTGAAAAGGGGTGACAACAAATCCCTGAACTTCCCTTGAGCTGTGTCAAAACCAGTGGGACCAGCTAACATTGGACAGGAGTTGTTCTGACTGCTAAATGGTCTTATTTCCTCTATTTTTCTTGTCCTCGTTCTTCTCTCTCTCTGGTGGCCATTTTCCCTCCCCAAGGGCCTGTTTAATCTTATTTCAGCATCCAACAGGAGTGGAGGGTCTTGCAGGCACTAAAGCCCCATCTACTCCTGTGTGGGTACCACAAGTAGCATTGGCCGTGGGCTGTGAGGAAAGTTTCTCGCTAACACAACCACCACTCGCTTTCGTTTCAGCTGTGCAGAACGAGCGCGACAGGATCAGCATCCGCAGGAGCAGCTACGAGGACAATGGCTCCCTCTCCATCAACGTGCTCACCCAAGCTGAGGCCATGGCACAGCAGGTACGAAATGTGGGGACAGCCCTCCAGATGAGTACGTGGCCTTCAGGTCTTCCATATGGGCTTGCGAACTCACTAAACCCACCAGAGCTGGATCTTTTTCTGCCTTTGGATGGCTCTTGCACAAAGCCACAGGGAAGAAAATGCATTAGAGATATCCAAAAGCAGAGAGTAAAAATCCTGGGAGAAAAAAAAATATGAAATTCTAAGGACTGAGGGATGTTGCAGACCCTGGGTCCTCTGTGCCCCCAGCCAAAATTGTTGCTGCATCTCTAAAAACTCATTCAATTGAATGCAGAAGTTTATTCCTCTTGGCTGCACATTCTGGCCTGCTCAGAGCATAATGTTCCTGGTATGGCCCATTCTATCTTTTCTTGCAACTTCTTTACCAGGGCAACAATTTTAGGGGAGAAAAATAAAGCAAATAAAATTGCTGGGCTTCAACTAACGCTGATTACTTTATTATTTAATGTTCCACATCGAATTTCGCCCTGCACATCCTTTAAATTCTTATGCAAATATCCTTTCTCCACTGAAACGTACGATCCAGATGTTGCATTTGACATGCAGCAATGCGTCCACTTCCTTTTCAAAAATTATTATGCTTTAACCTTCTCCCCTCTGCTCAGTTCTTTAGGGATTGAAATGATATTTTATGTCCCAGATAGCAACTGGAGGGAGAAAGGCCAGCTGCATTTCATGCGTTTGGCTGGCTTAAATGATTGATGGGAAGCAGAGCCCCAGTGCTGCTGGCTGCTGCTAGGAATGGGAATATTAATCAGATTTTTTGTCCTGAGCCAGCCTGGAGAGTGGGGCAGGAGGCAAAGGAGGGAAGGGTGTGTGTTGGGACCGAGCACCACCTCGTGGAGGCTTCACCATGGGTCAGACAGTGTAGACACAATAGCAAACATCTCAGCGACCTGTTGAGCTTAATGTCTGTGAAGTCTCTCCATGTCATCAACAAATTGTTGTTATCAAGGATGCCAAACCAACACAGATCTGGTCCCAATACAACGTGGACTGTTTCTTTTTCAGTATTCATCGCCGAGTCCAGTGCACAGTGCAGACATTGCTATGAAGAAGGTTGCAACCATCAATGATGTGTGTGAATCCATGAAGCAGCAGCTGCTGGTGCTGGTTGAATGGGCAAAATACATCCCGGCGTTTTGTGAGCTCCCACTCGACGATCAGGTGAAATGCAAATGCCTCTTCCCTGCAAACCCACTGCCTTCCATAGGAATTTCCAGCTGCACTTGCAGCAGGAGAATCTGATGTTAACATATAGGTCACTCTATGCAGAGCAATAAGCGAGCAGGAGGGAAAGAATAGTAAAGAACAAGGGATCAATTAAAAATAAGTCAAGTAGCCAGAGTTCCCCAGAATATAACAGAATTGGTCACTCCAGTCTGCATGAGGACACAGACAAAAAAGTTTGGTTTTCCCTTTATTGGTACCTGATAGTTGAATATAAAAGCTATTTATTTCCTAAGAACTCAAATTACTCAGGCTCTTCTTTGATTTTTCTTTGAAAACACCTTTTTACTTAGTTAGCCATGAATGTAGCACTTCTGAAAAGTGAAGATATAGTAATGATTTATAGCTCTTAATAGTGCTTTATCTGTAGGCTTGACATATCTAAGCAGATACCAAATTTGGCTTAATCTAACAGCCGCAGCTCACTGTTCTGTTCTCTGCTTTTCAAACACAATATTATTTCTTTCTTTTGTGCCATCTCCAGGTTGCCTTGCTCAGAGCCCATGCAGGGGAACACCTGCTCCTCGGGGTAGCCAAGCGGTCGATACCATACACTGATTTTCTGTTATTAGGTAAAGCACTGAGATACACTCCTGCTTTTATCATTTGCACACTCAGGTCATTGCCAAGTATCCTGCCCGCCTGAAATCCTCTCTGCACTCCTGGGCATGGTCTGTACATCTGGCTTAAGACTAAGTGCTTGTGAAGGCCTCTGGAGAAGCATAAAAAGGAGGAAGCAAATTCAGAGGGACTTTTATAACTGTTCCCTTACTACTTTGAAGTTGTGGATGAGAAACACCCAATATTTAAATGGCATCTCAAACTGCATTGCTTTGTCTTAGTAACTGAAATTGCCAGGACACAGATAATGAGGCGTTTGTGTATCAATGATTAAACATTTAGCACAACAACCTATTAAAAAGCATAGTGTAAATAGGTATTTCCTTTTCATGTAGCTTTTTGTGATGGAAATCACAGGTGGGATTATTTTTGTAAAAATGGGAATACTGACCTTGAAAGCCACACTTTACAGAAAAGAGGGAGGGAGAACTTTATTTTTGGTGTGTTTATTTTAAAGCAAAGATGCAACACCATTTGCAAACTGATGCTAAGTACAACAGAGGGTAAAGCAGAGCAGAACATGGAGCAGGCTCTGAGTACAGTGTGGGTGCACTTAAGGTAATTAAGGACCAAAGAATGAGATCTATGGCTTGCATCTCAATTGTGAATCTGAGTATGAAGCTGCACACTGGAAATCTGCTGCACGTGGGCATGGGGACTATTTGGCAATGTGCCTTGGGGTAACTTCTAGATGAGACCATGTCCACAGAGCAAAAATCTGACAGTGAATTTCTCTTGTCTCCCCAGGGAACGACTTCATTATCCCAATGCACTGCCCGGAGCTGGAAATCGCTCGTGTGGCCACCAGAATCTTGGACGAGTTGGTGAAGCCCTTGCGGGACATCCAGATTGATGACAATGAGTACGCATGCCTTAAGGCCATCATCTTCTTCGATCCAGGTAAACTTCCCTCCTAATTGCTTAGCAAGGGGCTAGAAAAGGAGTTGAGGGCTCCCCAATAACCAGGAAAACCCCTGGGCAGCACCTCAGCATTTCACCCTGGCTCTGCTGTAGTGAGTAATGCAGCAGGGACATGTTAGAAGTGATCTGCTCCTGAACACTTTCCTATTTAGCAAGTGTTCATTCCAGCCAGAGTGATGTGCGAGATTCTGCAGACTCCAGAGGAGTTTTGCTGCTTCTGTAGCTTGGCTTCAGCAAAAACCCATCGGTCTGAAATGAAGGAGATGACTATTAAGGACATATATGCCTATAGTGAATTATGCATAATCGAAATGAGTCAACTGAGCAGCAGTTTAGAGCATCCATCAGAGTTCAGAAAGCAGCATTAAAAACCACAGAGAACTGGACCTTTCAGAGTATCCAGAAATATCAAGGATGTTTGCTAATGGATTGTGCTGGCAGCCAGTACCGACCGAGCGCAGGGCTGATCCACATGGGATGGAGAAGCGGGAAACACACAGAGGCAAACAAAAGCTTGTTTTGGAACATTGTATTATTGTATGCTTGTATTCTCATTCCACAAACACGGGTGTTTCTGCATCAGTCCAGTTTCCTCCCAAACACTCCTGTTTTGACACACACAAAACCTCCTCTTGGTACAAAACTCAAGTCCCTTTGGTGTGTGTTACCCTGTAGCTTACAGAAGAGATGGGAGAACAATTCCAAATCCAGAACAATGCTCTTTTGTCTTTGGCATCTATTAGCACGGAGAAGTTAGAGCATCTTCTGTTACTTATTTTTTGCTGTGTTCACTGATTCGAAACCAAGATACAGGAGTTTTACAAACTTCATGAACTTTGGCTTACAAGGAGCCTGCTGTAAACCGGAGCAAGGGTGTTGTTATCAAATTGAGTTTGACAAATTACCTTCCTGGCTGATCAGTATCTCAGTGAAGATTTAGATCACCAAGACAGTGAGGTGCTGTGATTTCATCTAAAAGGAAAAAGTGTGAAACTCTGCAGAAGTGAAACTCATTAATGCTAACAAGTAGTCATGTCCATAGAGTTATATACTGACATGCAATAATTTCCTTTAAATACTTTAATTTACTTTGAATACAATAATTTACTTCAAAATATCTAATCTTTTTGTATGATATATAAATGTGGTGCTTGTGGATTCTTTATAGACAGTGGAAGAAATGGTCCAGTGAGCCAGAAATCTCAGTTTTAGACAGCAGGACAGGCAGGAGCAGAAAGCTTTAAATCCCAGCACTTCACCCTGCCCAGAATGCACATTTACGTGCTTAAGCAAAACTGGACCTGAGATCTGTGAATAATGGGTCGAACACTGGTCAGGGGCAGGTAATCAAGGCAAGAATCTGATGCTGCAGCAGGTGTAATTACAACATATAGACACCAAACTTGCACGGATTTAGTGGCAGTAGTTGGGACTCAGAGTTCTCAGGGGAAAATTCCAGGCCATTCCCTTGGAAGGACTAATATGCTTCAACTTCTAAATTCTTCATCTTCACTAATGCCAATAGTCAGACACATCCACCTGAAGCAAGCTGTTATTTTCTTACTTTTCCCCCTCCAAATCCCCTTACCATTTCCTTTTTCCATATGAGATATAACATAGTGGCACCCCAGTGCTAATCTGTCAGATAAACTTGGAGACTCTGAGAGATATTTGCCAGAGGATCTCTGGCATCTTTTTCCCTCTACAGAGCCCAACTGACAGGGTAACACTTTCTGCTTACACTGGCCAGGAATTAACTTCATTTTTCCCCTCCCAGACTGCAAAGGCCTGAGCGAGCCCGGGAAGGTGAAGAACATGCGTTTCCAGGTCCAGGTCAATCTGGAGGACTACATCAATGATCGACAGTACGACTCCCGAGGCCGGTTCAGCGACATCCTCCTCCTGCTGCCTCCGCTGCAGAGCATCACCTGGCAGATGATAGAGCAGGTCCAGTTCGTGAAGCTCTTCGGTGTGGCCAGGATCGACAGCTTGCTGCAGGAGATGCTGCTGGGAGGTAGGAACCCTGCTGAGCAAAGACAACAAAGTTATTTTATTTCAAAGCCATCATGTGGTTTATGTCTGGGTTTGTGTCCTTCTCTGGAGGATGTATGGTAGAGAGAACTTGGTCTTGGGAGGAGGGACTTGAAGGCTGAGGTTGAACTGCAGCTTGAACATGGGTCCTTCTCACTCCAGTCTAATCCCCAAGACATTTCTTTCCAGACTCTCTCTGAAAATTGGCTATTAGGAAAAAAATCTTCATGGAAAAGGTTGTCAGGCATTGGAACAGGCTGCCCAGGGCAGTGGTAGAGTCACCATCCCTGGAAGGGTTTAAAAGGTGTTTAGATGAGGTTCTTAGGGACATGGGTTAGCGCTAGAGTTAGGTTATGGTTGGACTCGATGATCCTGAGGGTCTCTTCCAACTGAAATGATTCTAATGATTCTATGATTCTAAAATCTGACCCAGGGACAGTTTTATAGAAAGGGGTACACTCTATGGTGCTTCACACCAGTGGATCACTCAAATTTTATGTAACCTACCAAACCGATGCAGTTTGTAAGAAGACATGTTTTTTTGTTAGCAATATGCAACAGCTATAACAATATGAGAAACCCTGATAAGAGCGGTAATTGGGACACACACAGATGAAGAGTGCAGTTAGTTATTAGCTGAAACCCCAACCATCCTGGGAGGTTGTCCCTAAGTGGTGAGAAGGCTGAGAGCAAAGAGGATTCCTGAGCAGGAGGGAAGATGAGCAGGAGATTAACCCCCACCCACAGGGGTCTCCCACATTCTCTGTAAAAAAGAGACTTGTCCCAGAGCATCTGGCTTCTCGGTAACTATGTAAAGAATGGTATTTTTCCCCCTTTCACCGCAGGAACCACCATTGATCTCCAGTACCAGTCAGGACCTCCCAACCTCAACATGGAACCGCTGCCAGGACACGTCCTCCCAGGCAACATGAGCTCTGTGATTCACGCCGCTCCAGACCGTATGTGTCCATTTTTTATGCTATTAGTGTCAGCATCACAAAGGGATTGGATAGGAGAAGCAGTTGAGGAAAAGACATTTTTTTTCTTTTTATAAATACATTTATTTATAAACTCTATATTTCTTTACAAATATTTGTATTACACTTGAATCAGCGTTCACAGCCCCCTCCCTCCACGCTGATTTCCTTTACTATGCAGTCTGGAGATGTGTTTCCAAAAAAGCAGCTGTGATTTTCATACAATAGCATGGTTCAGAGGGATTTAGAGATGCTACTAAACATCACAAGATTCGGAAAAAAAAGGAAATCAAGATTGGTGACAGTGTGTTTCTATGAACACAGGCAGCGCTTGGAAATACCACAAAGCAGCACACACAGTTATTAGTGGCAAGAGTTTCCCTACGTAAAGCATCTCGGTTGCTGGCAACCAGAACACAATATGGCCTGAAAACAAGACTGTCTTCAGGCATTTATCTATCTGCTGTAGTAGCAAATGGAACATGCTATTTAAAACAAAAAAAAAAAAAAGTAGAATGTGAGTTGTAATTTAACAGCCACTGCCATCTAATCACCATGTCTTGTACAAAGCGTCATTTTGCCAGTTACAGTCATCTACCTCTTGTAGCACATTTTGTTATTTCTCAGCCGTATAAATGTTGGCATCATGTATTTTTTCTAACCACCTTGCAGTGAGGGATATCAGAGAGATGCTGTGTTCTCTAAATGAAGAACTGCGGGCAGCAGGTTGTTCTCTTCTCTGACAAGGAAAGAAAAGATTGAAAAGCAGTTGGGGGCATTTCCCAAGTGCAAAATCCTGAGAAAAGTTGCTATGTACCTATCAGCCCACACTGAGCCCTATCAGGAGGAAAAATATGCCTGAACATGCCTGAATTTGGGATGGATCTGCCTGCCCCATCTCCTAAGCTCCAGCTCCTTGGTTCAGAGGATGGTTTGCTCCATTTTAATTCTGTTTCTTTTCTTTCCCACAGCATCTCCTGAAACATCCCTCCCGTCTCCTTCGACAAGCACGGGCAGTGATGACTATAAACTCGGCTCTAGCGCAGGGCCCAGTGCTGTTGCGCAGCTCTTGCCTCCGACGGTGATAACCAAGCAGGAGATTTTATAGGGCGAGGTGGGAGGAGAAGCTGGGAGCAACGTGGGAGCCGCACTGGGAGTGAAACAGGCAAAACACAACAACCCCCTGCCCATAACCATGTCCGTCAGTCACGCTCTGTCCTGTCCGTGAGTCCAGCACCAGTTGCCGCCTGCAGCAGGACCTTCAACACGTGTCTTCCCACCACTCGTTTCAGCAGTGATTGGGATCGATGCTCTTTTCAGCAGGACCAAGACTGTAAGTTATCTGGAGCAGGGTGTCCGATTGCATTTGTTATCACCTAACTTGGAGTGATCGCAACTCTTTCAAAGCGTTCAGCCACTGTCTTCATAAATCCAAATGTCTTCAACAGCTCCTGGTAATTGCTAATGAGTACAACATGTCTTGAGCTGTCAGTATGAAAAGGTCTGTTCCCATTAGAAGTTTAATTACACTCCCGTGTTAAGCTTTAGGAAGAATATTTTCATAACCCTTAGCAGCCCAGCACTTTCTTATTCCATACAGATCCCCCAGCTAACATTTAATGCTGGTCAGCTTTTATCTGTGACCAGGAACGCAAACATTTGGTTATTTTATATAATTTCCAGTATATCTGGAGTCCAGCTGTGAGTCATTTGATGCATCTCCTACTTTGTGTGCATGTCTAATGCAGCTCCAAGACGGCAGCAAGAATTTCTGCATTAAACTGGGGCTGATGGGTCTGGCAAAACCCACAATTGGAGGGTGCTTGAGAACCTGGTGGTTTGCCAAATCACCGCTTTGCATCATCTATAAATGTATTTGGAAGAGTTATAACCAAAATGCCAAAAAAACCCCAACCCTTCTCCCAGTATTCAGATAGAATTTTGCTGTAGTTTAATGTATCTTCGTAGTGTTTGCAACCTAAACTTCAAAGCTTTAAAGTATAAAAACAGGGAGAGGCAGGTTGCCCTTGAGGTATGTATTTTAAAAATGTTTATATTTAAAACGTAAGGTGCTTCTGCACTTAATGTAAAACTTAATCAGCAGTAGGTGACCAACTATTAACTGTGTTACAACTGTTTAAAATGATCCCAATAGATGACTATACAACCTCAAACTTCCTTAAAGCACGGTCACTGTGTTTCTTGTGGATAAATTGCACCTTGTTAGAAAGCAGACTGCTGGAGCTCTACAAAACAAGTCCAGCAATCTCCAGCAGAAGCTCTTGAGGGGTTACAGGGTCTCTGGACACGAGGGACAATTTTTAGGTGTGCCGCATCGCACAAATCTCTCAACCCACGTGCATACCCTGTCACAGCAAAATAAGATGACGCTCCCAGCTCTGGCTTTGTGGGGGCGAATTCATGGATGCTCATGAGGCACTTGGAGATCCTCGGATGCAGGAGGCTACGGAAACGCAATTTTACTGATTGAAAGAGAAGATGAGAGCATTCAAACCTTCATCAAAATGGGAACACTTGGTACTCAGGTTACCTTTCACCCGTCGGGGAGGTATTTTAGAGTTGCTGCTTCAAACCACAAAAGAGATGTGAAAACCACTGAAGACGGGGTTGAATTTCACTCAGGATCGCAAGGTTTTATTTTTCTACTCTCTATGATGAATTTGATCTGACATTATATGCTGATAACTGAGATTTCAAACAGCTCTATCTGGAAACCAGGCTCCAATGTGAGCATTCCTGCTGCACGCCAGACGCCGCTGTACTTACCTAACATTGCTTCCAGTTCATCCAGCACGTAGGTTACATTGCTTTTCTAGAAATCAAATGTACATTTCTACTCATTAATGGTAAGAAAAATCTATGGGGGGGAAATAAATTCCATATTCTCATATTTCATATGGATAGTTTGCCTTTTTTTTCACTCAAAACGAAGGGTTCAAGTTTCTCTATTGATTTCTCCAAATACCTCAGGGATGTATTCTTCATAAAAAAGAATCACCTATGGCTGGAAAACCCAGCTTTCAGTTGAGACTGATATAGTTAATAACCTAAAGGTAGTAACTAGTAGAAAACAAAATTGCACAGGAACAAGTAGGTATCAGACTCGGCCTTCAGTGAGTCTGGTGAAGTTTGCAGCAAGAAAAACATGTCTATATTTAGGGCCAGAATACATTCAAAGCAAAAAAAATCTCTTTCTTATTCCCTGTGGAAAATCAAACCAATATTCTTATGCAAATATGCCTTGGAAGTGACAGTTTTATTAGATTTTTGCTTTATTAGAATCATGATTTTGTTAACAAAAGAGGTTCAAAGACATAACATAAAAATATTTTTAGGTGCCCAGCAAGATGCCACCTGCCTTGTCCGAAAAACACGAATCGTGAATCTCAGGTAACAGAATCTTACCTATTTCTCTGTAAGTTATCAATTTTCTTGCCAATTATAACATTTGGCTTAATTAACATTGAATCTAGGTCTTATTTTAACTTTATCCTGCATTACAGCACTAGGAGAAACTGCAGAAATATTTCAGAGGTGCAGAATTACCAGAGTAGGTAGCAGAGCTTAAAACCCTTAGTAAGTAAGCAGAGAAGCAGCTTTAATTTGGAGCAGTATCAGCTGTTACTTGATACACATGTACATATAAATTACAAACCATTACCCTGAAGTTGCTGCAACCTAAATTTATGTAAATACACATGTATATGTGTAAAATATGTGACATACAGAGCAGAAGTTAATCAACTAAGTCTTCAATTCATTACTTTATTTTTTTCTTTTTTACATTTAAAAAAATTACAACGTAACAAGGGTTTGAAAAGCCAAGTAAACCTGATTTCACACACGCGCACACTTGCTAAGTCACAGGGTTCAACCGCTTGAAGTGATATTTTCTGATTTTCACCAGGATATTTTATTTAACAATATACACACTAAGAGCCTCATGACAAATCCAGACGCATTTTTTTCCCAGCCTTTAAGATGTGCAACCAACTACGCAAAGATTCTTGTGGAACTTCCACCTTTCCCCTCAGTTACGTGAGATGTAGTTTTGTTCATTAGACTTTAATTTCACTGGATGTGTCCGCCTAGAAATTGTCCAGTGTTACACATCATCTCCCCCAAGCAAAGTGAACAGGTTTTTTGCAGTTTTGTTCACAGGGCCACAGATAATAAACGGATCCCTTACTAATTTTGCCCACCCAATGGTACAAAACCTGATGAAGCTGGCATTGAGGTACCACACGTGGTTACACAGAAACGAAGCAGCAGCTCATCGAAAAAAGAAAGTTTAGCTTCTCTAGTACGTAAACTTTATAATGTGGGATTCTTCTGCGGGTTGAACTGCTTGAGGTGGGGCAGAGCATCAGTGCTACTGGCAAAGCAAAAGCAAGAACAGGACAATTTTAAGGCAAGTCCCAAACCAGGGAGCTATTGACTTTCTAGGCACGATTTCGAGCTATGCATCAAGGCTCCTGCTTTATCCTTTATATTGTCGATAAATTATAGAACAGATTAACAATATAAAAAATAGTCTAAATATTTAAAGAATCCACTTTAATCTGAATTTCATTACTTGCAACTTGTATTTCATTACCTGCAGGTTTATAAACACTTCTTAGCACTACTGTTATTTGTTAGGCCCACATAAAGCAGTTCTAGATCTATATTGCTCTCATTCCTGTAAGTAGTTTTGGTTGGAAAATGGTTAAATTCAAAATAACTCCTTCTGTTGTAGATCCTTCTACATGTAAGATCTGTTGTACTTGAGGAAAAGGCAACCTCCCTCATTCCTCTGATGTCTTTGTTCATTACATTACCAGCTTTCCTTTGACAAAAAGTCTGTACAATAAAAAAGGGGCAGAGCAAGACCTTACAGAGACAACTGTTTTCAGTCAATAACTCCAACCTGCAGTACATTCATTTATTCTCACACAAGAGGACACAGTCACTGGTTCCACTTACCCCTGCACAGTAGATTAGATACAATCCTCCAACACCTACACTTCAGTTCCCCCAGAATCAATGCATTAAAAACTGGAGATGAAGAAATTTGCCACATCCAGTAGTTAGAAAGTGTTGTTCACCAAAGATTTAGAACTTACCTAAATGCCATATGAGATTGATACCGCCAAACACGAGACATGCTTCTGTGAGCCTGGGAAGACATTAGGCAGGGGTGTCCCAGTGCCTGTGGTGTGTGATGCTGCTGTGTGCACCAGTCCTTTGAATCACTTGCATATGAGGAATGTGTGCCTGGAGTGGGACACAAGGGTACAGCTCTCTTTGTTAGGACAAACTGAAATAGAAATTAAAACTGACCAAACCACTATTCCCTGAAAACTGGATTTCGAAAGTCAGGTCTCATTTGAGATCCACTTTCACCATAATGCTCCTCCTTATGATTGACAACTGCACCTAAGTATATACTTTTTATAAAAACACACAGGTAATTCCCCAAACATTTATCAAATAAAAAGGGTTTAACAAAAATGGATAATTCATCTTGTAAAATAAATTACAGTAGCATGACATTTGGCTTCTTTAGTGTGACCACGTGCTTCTCCTTTGTTATCTTGCTGTTAAGACCATTACAGATCCAGTTCAGGTCTCTGAAAGTTAATGAGATGTCTGTGACGATAAACGTATAAAACTCTGCTTGCTACAAGCAAATGTCTGATATCAGTTTTCACCTGGTCACAGATTATATGTAGACAGCCTTCTCTGGCCCCAAATAAATATTATATAGTATTCTTGCAAGTTCCAGCATAATTAAGACTCAAACAGAAAACTCAGGCCCTCCTTTCTTTGCCCTCAGTAGAAGCCGCCTGATTCGGAATCCTGCAAAAGGATTGATCCACAGGAGCGAAGGCTGACCCCCAAAAACAGATTTCATTCCTTCCCAGCGGAGTCTTCGCTCCCACGTTGGCTTTTCACTCTTCAGTCTTTCAATCTCCTGTATACAAACAGACAAGCACTGTTAAGTCCAAAGTTCAGTGAAGTCTAATAGCAGTTATCAAAACTGATGAGTATTTTGCATTCTTTTAATGTATAGCTAGTGAGCTGATTAGTTTCTTACTGTTATTTATTTAGTACAGAAGAAATGACTGATTTAGCTCTGTGGGTACAGGGCACAGGCCTTAGAACATAAAATGCGTACAAGAAGGTTGGTCACCTCTACCTCTTCCCCCCTCAAACCAAAAGACAAAATAACCAGAAAAGCTGATGTTAAGGCAATAACCCTATAGTAGAAGTTGTTTACTCAGTTAATGAAAGGAGACAATAAGGCTTCCAAGAAGTCGCTGGTACTGCAATTACTGAGGGAAGGCTTGTTCTCCCAGATGCATTATTTTGATGATTATTTTTTGTACTTCCTGCTAATGAAGGCCGGATATTTACCAATTGTTTTTCACAGTTTCTCTTCAATACAGAAGTACACTTTTAAATAGCCTCACATGAGAAAATTCTGAGCAGCCACAGGATTCAAATTCCTTATGTTTCCAGTCAATTGTCCATCACAAAACATGGCTTAATGTGACAGACTAAGGGCAAGGGAGCTAAACGTCCAAACTATGGTTATATTTTAATGTAGGGTATCAAAGTAAATGAAAGTATGAACAGTTGACACAAAATATCTCGTTGAAGAGTAAATCTGAGAAAAACAGCCATTTCTCTGGAAAAATATCAGTTCGTGGGAGTTGAGAAGTGCAAGTCCAAACTGAAGTCAGAAGCTGAGCAATCTCTGTAATTGAACACCTAATTGTAAAATTTATAGCAGAAAAGCACATAATGCAAAAACTTGTGTTAGAAAGCAAACCTCAAGCAAGTATTTCAGTCCTTACAACTGCAGAAAAGAAGAATGATGAGCTATTTGAGATTTGAGGTTTTCTCCAAAATAAAAGTAACTAAATGTAACTAAACATGTAACTAAAACAACATCCAATCACATACTCCTAGAATAATTATTAGAGCATAGAAAAGTAGAGGTCCCTACCGTTTCATCATTGCATATTGAGTGGATTTGGGTGCCAAACATGACTGCAGTGAAAGTGAGAAACAGAAAACCCTCAAGGCACAAGAAGATCATCAGGATCACAGTTACAGGTGGGGAGAAGTCACTGCATTCTGTAAAAACAACATATGTAGTTAATAAAAAAAAATTAAAAACCTATAGAACATGTTCATAATGAGACATCTCCTCTTCAACAAACAGCAATAAAAGCTAAAAATATCTGACACTTGAAACGACATTTCACAATTGTAACCAACTTCTCATTTCTAGCACTGCAGTAGCTTTACTTGCTGCCCAAGGAAATAAAGAATTTTAAGGAAGTAACACTTTTGGCTTCCTATAAAGCACATGGTACAGCATCACTGCAATCCTGCCTCAGTATTTCAAGGATATCAAATAAATATTTGCTCATAAGCTGATTTAAGTACTTGGAACTGCTCATATATAAAGATGAGAGCAGCTTGAAGTTTCATGCATGACAAACACTGTAAAAACCACCACCATTGTCAGCTCCGACTTGCTAGTTAATCCAGATGTTCCATTTCACTGTGATTGCTTTCTTTTTTTTTAATTCACCACAAAAAGCAACAAGGTTCTGACTTACAGTCCCATCTCTGGAGATCCTCTGATCAACTGACTAACTCAATTATAGTTAAATAAAGAAGAAATGGAATAGTATATGGGAAGCAGAATATGTCAAGCAAAAAAAAAATAAGAAGATTCATAAGATTCCATCCATTTGACAGAATATTCAGCAAAAACCAGTCCCATGAGTTCCCCTGTTGCTTTAAGTACCAGAAGAACATCTGATCAACCATTTTCTGTCAAAAGCACAAGATCAGAATGAGCTCTGGCAGACTGGAACATCAAGAAATGCCAAGTCAGAGCCCTAAACAAAAAACTGGGACAGTCTGGGAAATTCCTTTTCGAGAGGAGCCCAACAGCTTCAAGTAATAAAGTGCTGAGGTGGCTGAGGACCAGCTGGTTCCTCCCTATTTACAGAGGTGGTCCATTTTTCCTATTTGGAAAAGGAGTAAGAATGCCCTGAAGAGCCACAGCTCTTACAATGAAAGCCTAAAGGAAAGAGGAAAAAAAAAAGAGATGGGTAAACAAGTGTGAATCATTTTCAGGACCTCACTTTACAAAGATCCAAGTCCTGTAATATTTCATACATGGGACTGAAATAGGTGGAACACGACAACTTTTCCTTAGATTATGGCAGCGAGAGTATTTGCTTACCAGTCCACTGCCCTCGGACACAGGAGAAGAACTGGAACCCACATAGTATGAGCGCATGAGCTGAAATTAGGGCTATATACATCTGGAAATAAAAGAGCGTGTTTATTTTTGACTGCTGCAAGGCAGCACACCAGACATTCCTTTCAGCCAACCTCCACCACCGCACAGCAAATATACTTTCTTATTGCAATTTTTAATTCAATGCAATGATATAAAACCAAATTCTACTTAAGTTTGAATCTAAAAATGTGGGCAACAATGAAAGTTTAAGGATTAGATCCCTAAATCACAGTACCATTTCACTAATTGTTCCTACATAAACCACAGTAAAATTAAGACAGTTTAAATAACAGCATTTTACAAGATTAAAATGAGAAGGAATATATTCCTGCTTGGAGAATATCTTGCATAGAAGGAAAAAAAAAACCCAAAGAACACAAACCAATTTTGTCCTTAAGCCATTACTCACTCCTAAGCACAACTAAAATTGTTACAATCAAGGTAGATTCACACTGAGATGAAGCTGCTGTTGATTTTCACTTACCGTAAACAGAACAAAAAATCTCTGATTTTTCTCCCCCACACAATTATTCACCCATGGGCAGTGGTGATCCATCTTTCGAATACATCGTTTGCAAATACTGAAGGAGAGGAAAAGAGACTTCTGTTGAGCAACACTTTGCATTTGAATGTACAAAGGTATCCAGCGGTCACAAGACAATGTGCTGAAATCTTTCTTGATAAACTGCAAAGAGTGACTTTATTTGCATTTCTTTAAAGAAACTATTTGCTCACTTACAATTCAGCTCTTGGTTGTTACAAAACTGTGTAGAGAAGATATTCTTCACATAAGAAAACCAGTATTAATATGATTATCACTCCATATTCAAACACACAATCAAATCTGGTAACTTGTTTTACACATTTGTGGTACTGAATTCTTTCTAGATTCAGTATTAAAAACACCTTTCCCTTCTGAAGAAGTTTTTTTAGACAAAGTAATTATTTAAAGTTTACAGACTTTCATGTTGTAAATTTATCTTTTGAATCAGAAAAAAAAAAATAAATATCTTTAAGAGAGAAATTGTCCCACTTGAGGTTTCAACTGGCCATATAATTGTAACATATGCAATCAAAATCTCAACTAAAGAACAGCCAATGTCACACCTCACTTCCTCAACATAAAAGAAAAATATTTAAAGTATGACCAGCACACATTCTGTGCATACCTGTTAATGAATACTTCAACACTACTGCTCTTCGTTAGTTCTGCAACTTAGTTTCTGCCTAGCTTTGAGTCAAGGTTTTTCTAGAAAAGTCAAATATTTCAATAACTCAATTTTACATCTGCTGGGCTATACAGCACCAAAGGGCTCATTTCTCTTATATTCAGGTCCATCTGCAGCCAAACAAGCAGTTATGCAAGAGAAACAGAACAGTTGCTACATGTGGCGAAGTTCTTCCATAAATCAATAGCTTAAGTAATGCCATATTTCATTTTCCAAGCTTTGTACTTAACACAGCCACACAGTGTTCTTCATTTTCCTGCAGAACATTCGAAATATTAAGCATTTTCATTTCAGCAGCTACAAAGCCAAATAAGCCTAAAAAACCCAGGCACTATTATTCAAAATCCTTTGTTTTCAAGGCATGCTTATTTCTGTATGATCTCTATGAGTGCTGCAGTGATGAGCCATAAGCAAAGCCAGATGACTGTCACTGGAGTGAAGAAAGGTGTGTGTGTGTGGGAAATCAATGCTCCGAGGCATTAAATATTTTAAAAGTCATCACATATGCACAATTATACAGTAATTCAGCACGAGGCAGCACATACTGCTGTGCAGGTTACGTGAAAGAATCCCAAATCCCTCACTGCTCTTCTGAAGCTCCCTTTGCCTTGAGCTATTGTACCCCAGCCCTGACATTCCCACTGCCTCTTGTTTTATGGACAATGAAGATGATTCATCCTCTGATGCAAATTATTTTTTTACATACCTCCAACTGCACAGAAAAATCCAAAAACTATAATTAAACACCACGACTATCCTCTAGTGCAGAAGAGACAAGTATCATTCAAGGCGATATTCTGAAGACTCCCCAAAAAAATTTCAGTTCACAGCCCACTGCCTGTAAGTTCAGCCTCTCATGTATTTCCCCGAGCTCTGTGGGACTCTCTTATTTATTTCCAGAGCTCTTATTTATTTCACGAGCTCCAGTCACCACAACCATGCAAGCTTCCTAATGTAACATAGAATATACACTGTCACTCCAAAATGAATATTAATGTGAAGTACTGAGTAAAATCCTATCCAGACTCCATCAAGGCAAACACTGGAGGATGTGAGGTGGGCAGGACACACTTTTGCTCATTCAGTATTTCTCACGAGCCCACGCAGAGCTCTTGAAGACATCAGATGTCTGGAACCCTGCCTTCATTCCTAATCTCACATCACGATTCAGCAAACGCTTCCAGCCAACAAACTCACAGCAATGCTGGAAACAGTGGGTCTGCCTTTTTCCTGCCCCTGTCGCTCGTGTTTTTATTCCTTCCCCTGTACAAGCACAGATGTTTGTGCAGCAAATGTCACCCCATGAGCCACAACCTGGGTCATTTCACCGTGCATGAACACTCACGCCTATACAAAAGGAACAATATAGTACTGAGAACAAGCGGCTGTGCATATAGAAAGGTCTTCTCCAGCTTGGCACAGCTGCTGAATACACTCAGGCAACCGCAGGTGCAATGACAAGTTCTGAATGCCAAAGACAAAATTCAGAGAGATACAGCTTGTGGCTTAAGAGAAATGGTCTGGATAACAAGAATTCACAGGAAGACTGATGAAAATATCTCAGTGACTTGATTCTGAAGAACAGTTCCCCACATGCAAACACAGGCACCCAGAAAAGGCTACAAACAATGACAGCTGTGCTCCTTCAGTGAAAATGAAATAGCATCCACTCAGGCTAACCCTCTTCCTTACTCTGAAAATGTTAACTGCTCAGTAAAACTCAGCTTAATATATTTCACTGAGGCTAGATATTTAGCTGTAAACAAAGGTTTCTTGTTCTTTCTCCCATCACTAATGTGTACTATGAAACTATTTTTCTTCTTCAAAAGAACTTCTGCTGCAGTGTTGCACAACAATTTTCATAACTACATAAGAGCCTCTTCTGTTAATAATTTACTACTCAAAACATGCACTGTGGCTTTGAGTATAACTATTTCCCAACAGGAACCCACTTCAATTTCCATTTTCAAGTCTCTTCTATCAGCAAATTGCCATTTTGCCTACTTGGGACCAGACCATCCCTTTTAATGTCCTTGGAATGGGTTTGTACGCCAATAAAATGTTGGCAATGCAATCAAACCAACCCTTTTTCTATTCAGTACACTCCTGCACTGCTAAATCTATAGCAAAGCACCAGATTCTGGTAGCTGGTCTATGCAGTATGCATTCAACATTCAAAAAGTTGCAGTAAATCCTTTTTTTTACTTAAGAAAAGATAATAGCAACTACTAGTAGCGTGTATTATACGAGAAACAGAAACAAAGGCAATTAAACTAGACATGCAACTGCTGAGAAAAACCTGAGAGCAGGCTTACAAAAGGACAGCACATACCCTTTCAGGCTCTGGCTTTCTCTTTCAGATCTTCTGTAAAGCCAGTTACACCCTGTGCAAGCACTAAACTGCATCCTTTGTCCTTACATGGAACATCTCAGAGTGTATTTTACCACGGCATAGAAAAGTAAAATGATCCACAGGATGTGCAAAGCTGGGTCCCTGAACCAGTGGTCAGTGAAAACAAACCGTCTGAAAGTATCGCAGATTTCCTTTGCTGTAGACACTACCTGTTTTTGCTCTGCTTTAATAATCAATGCCACTCCATTCTTGCTATGAACAATGTGTTCAAAGTCCCTACTTAGCTTATTTTTATTCTTCTTCTACAAATAAATAATAATTTTTAAATCAACGCTGCCTTATCTGGGATCACAAGCTACTGGAACATCCAAGATAATACGGTGCCTGCTGAGGACGAGGGCCCAGATGGACCCAAGGGACTCCGCAGGGCACAGCACGCCAGCTTCATTACTCATCTGCAGAGTTCAACATCAGATGTCTTCATTTAGAGCTACTTCCAAATTAGTAAATCCTATTGGGACCAAAGATGCGGGAAAGACTTTACAAAGATACCTGCAAAGTCTCCGCAGGGGCCAGCCTGAACCTGAGATGAGAAAATTAGCAAGATCCAGCCTATGCTCAGCAGAGGCTCTCGGATGTCCCTTTAGCACATCCCATGAACACAGTGCCAGGATGTCTGAACAGACCACACAGAATTGGTTTGAATCCCCAGAGATTAACACTTTATGTTCTGTGTTCCTTCCACATGAGCAGTGCTCATGTAACACTCAATTAGGGCTAATAAAGCCAGCCAGAACCAAACTCATCGCACATGAAAGCAGGCCTGGTATCTGCATTCCTGCGAGAGCCAACCTGCAACACAGATGATCTGAAGACAATTCTATACTTGACTATTTATACATGAAACTTTTTCTTTTCACACTCCAGATACAAAAACCCACTCGCATCTGAGATATGAACAAGATTTCAGTGCCAAGGCAGAGTATTTATAATGGAAACAGCTTCTCAGCCATAACTTTCACACAGATAAGTGACATACACTGAGACATTTAATTTAGAAACCACAAATCTACAGAATAATTTGAGAGGCCTGACAAGACTTCACTCTGTACTTTTGACGGGCACCAACTCCAAGACTTAAATTTAATACCCCACGCAATCTAATACACATCACCGCTCACACCTAGAGACAGCCACCAGGAACATTTACATATTTATGTAAGTCTTAGTTATGCAGGCATATCTATTTTCGACTCTCACACAATAAACATTACAAATGCATATCCCCAGTGCCTGAAAACTCAAAACACTAAGAATTAAGGAAAAATGGATAAATTTACTGTCTCTTCCATAGCATGTTAAAGTTCAAACCATCATCACTTCTGTCCTTATTGAAATGAATCTTCCACAAGCATTTAACCGATTATGCATCCAACTTTGGGAAAATAATCTGCCAATTCACATATAACTTCAAATGATGCACTATGAAGAAAAGAAGACACAAATTAAAGTGCTTGTTTAAAACGAATCTGTATTTTCTTAATTTAAGATTGTGGGAGTCATTTCCTAGAACAGTTTCTATCAGAAATTTCCTTGAGATTCTTCTCTTCGCCCCCCATTATCAACAGTACGGCACAATAATTAGAATGATACACTGGAAAAAATTAGTCACAGATCAGTAAGTATTTAAGACACCTCAGCATGAATATTTTTAAAGACTCTCGTGTCTCTTGCTTCTTTCCCATATTACATTTATAAAATACTCTGCAATGTATGAATTTAAGAGCTTACTGGATACCAAAAGAAATTTGTGTGGAAGAAAATAACACAAAAATATCAGACTTAATATATGCATAACTGCTTTAAAGAAAACTACGGCGTACCTGCAATGGTGTGCACGTTCAGGTTTGATACTACAGCACTTCGGACATTTGTAGATCACTTCTCCTGGTTTCAGTTGCAAATTATCCATGTATTCTTTAGTGGCATTTCCTTTGGGTACAGCCCCCTGAAATAATTTCAGTTAAAGAAGAAAAAGCTTCTTAAATGGTATGAGAGCGTTTAAAAATACATTTTATAGACTTCATTCCAGTAATCTCAGGATAATTGCTGAAATAAGTTCATTCACTCCAAGCTAGTCTGCCATAAACCAGAATTATTTCCAAATGAATAAATTACCTTTGCTTGACCTCAAATTCAGTTTCATTTCAGCAAGACTCATCTATGGCCAATTATTAGCATAACTCTGATAGAATACACTGTCACCAGCACACAAAAAATGAAGAGAAAGACACATCTGCACCTCGTACACAAGTTTTTGAAGCAACAGTCATTTTTTTTTCCTTTATACTTAACCTTTTAGTTAGCTTGGATACTGTCACCATGAACCACCACTGGCTTTCTTTATTCTACATCTAGTAATCTCTGCTGCCTTCTGCTACTGTCAAAGTTCGTGTAGCTACATGGTAAACAGTTGAAGGAACTGATCCAGAAGAAAAATAACCCATCAGGAAAATATATTATTCTATAGCCATCAGTTCTCAGAGCTGTTCACCATAGAGTTGCACTAGCAGCTGTTTCACCACAACTGAGGAAGATGATGAACAGACAGGAACAGTAGGCAGGATCCTCGCGAGATTGGAATCCAACTTTGTATTAGTAAGAAGAAAATAATGGGAAGTACCACTGTCACTTTGCTTATTTTTAGAGCTAAAGGCTTAACCATGACAAGAAATGACTGTGAAATAAACTGGGATGTGAAACTAAAGTGGCCTTTCTGTACCAGCTCTCCAGGCCAGCACTCTCTTCACCTAAGGACAGTCTTGTCCAGGCTGGTTTAATTCACCTGCAACTTTCTATAATTATTTCTCTTCCAAAAAAAAAGCCCTCTGGCAACATCGTCACTTTACACAGACACCTTAAGGAAGATTTTAGCACAGAATTAGAAACCAGCAGGCACTTCAGATTCACTTGCAAAACACCTCTCTACTGAGGCAGAAAACTTTTTGTTGCCTATGTCCTGGAATAAGAACCTGGTGTTTGTCTTGCCTGAGACACAGCCCAAGTTCTGCCCCTGATGAACTTGTTGGCCACGTGGTGCTTCACCCTTGAGCCAGCCTGCACTTAGCATTTTACTGATAAAAACATGCTCTATTGCAAAAACATCCTTCACAGTCTCAGATGGTCACCAATTCATTTCAACGAAAAATCTATTTTTATAGTTATAAGAATAAATTTAATTCACATATGTTCTGAGGCAGTTTATTCCTTTTTTCCTTCAGTCTTAGTTTCCATCACACAGCCGTGTCTCGCATTCTGAGAGCCAGCAGGAAAGGAGTGGAGAAAAAAAGTCAGTGATTCATCTCAATTTCTATCATGTTTTACCCATGAAGAGCAACACAGGTCTAGAAAGACACACAGTTTTACCAGGACATATTTTTAAGCAATCTATCCTTAAAGGATTAACTTTCTTAGTTGTCACAGTCTGTAGAAGTGGTAACATTTCATTAGTGGGTGGGGCACAGAAGTAAATCAAACACCCAGACAACCATTAACTACAACACCCTGCTGGTTTTTTGAACACACCCAGAACTTCTACATACACTGGTACTGTCTCAAAAACCTGGAGAAAAATAAATGTTTTTCCCCTCACCCCTCTCTCCCCAGATTTATTCCCTAACAAGAGTAATAGATTTTAGTACAAAATAAACAATTTCATCTCTTGAACTCTTGAAGATTCCTAAGAAATGAGTACTTTCAACACCTCATAGACCCACACTGTTCTAATGTGGGTCCAGCTTAAATCTCCCTTCCCACTGACTCCAAATACCTGAACACGATAATGCAAGAATCATGTAGGACAGTAGCTGTTGCTTTAGGTGAATATGTGAAAGAGGTTTTTCAGCATGTCTACCTCTAAAAGTTCTTTCATGTGCAATAAATGGAACATATATTTCAAATGATACAACGGGAGGAAGCTATGATTTCTTAAGAAGTTCTGAAAATACATGTGACAAAAAAAATTAAGAAAAATTAGGACAGAAAAGATTAAAGCTTTATTAGCTTCTTCAGAACCTAGGTTAATATTTTACAAATAAACTGTATTTCTCATGAGCCTAAGCCTGCCTTATAAATTAATTTTATACTGTCTGCTCCTCAAGTCAAAAATTATTTATGGATTCCTTAACAGAACACCAGGAAAGGCACAGATACCATCCCGACACCTTGAGGTTTTGAATCTAACGCTACCTTCTCTAGAAAGAGAAGTGATATCAGTTCTTCTCTGCAGACAATAAGCTACAGGAGAGAACAACCCACCGTCAAGGGACGATGGCATACTTACTGGATCAGTCAGCATAGTTCTCAGATGCGACGACAAAGCCAGTACCGCCAAACAGTTGAAGAGAACACCGTTGATCACAGAGTACCAAAAGTCTTTGGAAGGCAGCAACATGACAAAAGTCACTACGAAGTCTGCATAGACAACCAGAAGCCACGTCATGATAGCACAGACCATCCCGCAGCCGTCACGGATGAACCAAACCCTCTCTGCCATGTCAGCCTCCGAGGAAGAGGAATCGTAGGTGTCATTGTCAGCGAGAAGCGGGTGGTGCTCAACATCACGGAACCTGTGCCCTGATGACTGCATGGTTTTCTGGCCTTGCCCTGAAGGAAGCAAAGACACCGTTATTATGCATGAGGAAACTGGAAATACAGTCATCTCTGATTATTTATTTTGGTAAGATTAAATATATCAAAGTTAAAACCAGATTATCGACATTTTTTTAAATAAAAACCTGAACAATTCTGTGACTACATACAGATGAAATATTTCTGTAATCAAAAGATACCCATTTACCAAGTTCCATCAACAATTTTGTAAGCCACTGACTTTTATAATCACATTTTTTTTATTAAGCAACTTCAATGCTTGACAAAGGAATTTTAGAATGGTTTCATTTCCATCTTGCTGTGCCCATAAACCACTCTTCCACTTTTGTTAAAAATGCAACCTTTTATCTCAAACTAAAATTTCAAAATCTTCATTAAATTACAGCTCATGTCTCTCAGAAAACAGCAAATTATGGCACCAGACTGTTGACTTTTCACCCTACTCCAGCAATCCAGGGAAGAGCAGAAAGAAAAAATCAAGAGTGGAAATAAAGCTCTTCTAGTACATCGCTCACAAAAAAACCCAGAGCAAGTTAGAAAGCAGCTAAATTTTTTGACAAAAGTGCTGTTGTGTTGAAAAAAACAACAACAAAAAACCCTAAACAAACCTGTTACAAAGATGTATTGGATAAGTTACAAAATGGTCTTGGATCAGACCAAACTTAAAGGCAAATAGTAGTGGTTAAATTAGTGTGGCAATGGATTACATGAATCAGATTTTCAAAGAACACATCAATTAACTTAATTTCATGAAAACTCTTTTAGGGCTTTGTTGTTGTTCCAATGTAGAACGAAAATAACACTTGAAACCTTAATAGTTTTCATGAAAACAAAATTATTTTCCAGACATCTCTACCAAGCAAAGATACCGATGGCAAAACCAAAGTGCTATAAACAAACAGGAGACAAATTAAAGCTTAAACATTATGCATTAAGAACAGCCTGGTACTTTAGAAGTATACTGTGTTCTAAAAATCATATTGATTTGTGCTATTAAAGGTCATGTCTGAGATGAACTTGAAAGCATTCTATTGATTGACGACAGTTACACAGAAGTCTCAGTTTTCTTCCCCTTTATTAATGGTAACCTATATGTGACTGGTATATGAATTCTGGCACTTCAGTTTACATTCTGAGACCTTTAATATGGAATCACTTTGCTAGTGTAAAATGATCAAAGTGACTATTAACTAGGTAGAGACTCACACTGGCATAGTTTTCAGGTGAAGCTATGTATTTTTAAATCCTTTAAAAAACTCTCAGTCCTATCGACCAAGAATAATTTCAGAGAAATATATTCTGCTCAGTAAATCTTTCTGATCCTTACATCTTAATGTTAATGGGACATCAACCACTCCTTGTGGTCAAAACTTGTAAAAGCAAAGTCAAGTTTCATGGAGACTACATACTTGCAGCTGGAATATGAAGATAACTAGGCAAACTGGCTATTATTTCCCCTAAAATGGGCATGTAAAGCTTTAAATAAATGTTCTTGTCTAACTTTTTTCTCTCAGAAAAAGGACTCACAAAAATACATACAATAAGCTTTCAACTAAGCCTTTCAATATATGAAGAACTGACAGCCAAGTGAAGTATTGGTGTTTGTCATGACAAACGTGAATTTTAGATCAATTTTGCAAGCAACTCCTTTAGCATAAAATGAAATGGCATAAAATCCCTGTATTTATTTTGTTTATCTGTATTAAAGACAAGCAAGAAATTTTTTAGCACAAGAGAAAAAAACCCCACATACCTCACAAATGTTTTGTATGTTATTCTGACATCATGTCCTTCCTTTGGGCTATCCTAGGCTATTCACATAGTCATACCTGATGTAATCTGAAAAGAGATCAAGAACAAACTTATTAGCAAAGCACTCTTGCTTCATCAGGAAAATAGCATTAAGCACAAGTAATCTACACATAGAGTAGTACTTTGAAATACACTGCCTATACTTACAGCAAACAAGCTTCTGACCACTAGGAAAAAAACCTTTAGATTAAGCTATCAAAGAACAAACTAAAAAACTCTAAACAGTGTTTCAAGTAACATTATAAATATATTTTTCTTCTTGTGTCTGAAGATGAGTTGAATAGTCAGATTTTAGCATTGCAAACTAATGTATCCAAAGACCTTTCTCTTGTTTGCCACTCCTGCATGACTAAGAGATGGAGCATGCAAAAAATAATCATCTTACTTGACTGTCTTTAGAGCTTACAACAAGGTTTTTGGTAGCAGGTTATTAACCAGTATGCATGCCTCCACTATTTTTATAATTGTAAGATAGGAAAAAAAATGTTTCAACTCCAAGTATTAGACCAAGTTATGGAAAATTTAAAACAAAGAAGCTACTCATTCCAGAATCTGCATGTAAAAGAAAATGATCGACAACTATGATAAAGAGAAAGTTCCCCTTGCTAGAATTCCACCATTAAAGCAAATAATTATCATATGACTTACGATATATGATGCAGTATAAGGACTGGAATGCTAGCATAAGCTGTTCTAACCATGCTTAATTTTACAAGACAAATGTTTCATGATCTTGAACCACATTTCTTCCTTTTCACAAGGACACAACATAAGACTATGTCAAGTAAGTGAGCCTAAAAGGTAACGCAAATACTTACTATGCACATATAACTGCATGAAGCTACGGATTACTTTCTGATTTGCTATACAGGTAAGCTTTTATACTTTTGTTTTCACAATATTGTGAAATTCACAATCATTAAGTTGTCATTGGCATAGCACTGTGTAGAAGTAGCAACAAGCACAAAGACAGTTTGAGTGTATCACGTTAATTTACAATGTCACCCACCTATTCTCTGAGTCGAGGATGACAAGCAACAGAACAGACACGCTGAGCCTCTGCAGGTGAAATATTGAAGTCAGAGTAATAATTTGAAATTGTTTAACAGAGAATTCATTATGATTTGTTCAGTCAGTTCCCTAATCCTAAATGTAATTCTATGCAAAATGTCAGTGTTTGTTGTAGCCTCACCAGTTACTGGTTTCAGTGGAAGTGCCACCACAGCTCAGCTTTTGCAAAACCAATAGATTCAGTAATTTAGATGTGGTTGCTCCCTTCCCTGCTCCTGTACATTGTTCTCTCCAGCTGCCCACACCATTACCCCCCGCACTGGTCCCCTTCAAGGGAAAGAGGATCATGTTTGAAAAGCACTTGGACTTTATGAAGAACCAGGCATCCCTATTGAGATGCTCACAGCTTTCCTCTAGACTATTAATTTATTTGCTTCAATGCCTGTCCTAACCAAATTTACATTGAGTGTTATATACTTAAAGGACAAACTTCCAGGACAAAGCATTCACTACCTTTCAATCTCTAATATGCCAAGCAACAGTTTTCCATTTGACCTTTGAAAAAATCTTTATCTAGCCTCAGAAGATAACACTAAATTATTCAATGCTTCATGCAAAACGTCATCTGTTTGCA